>NC_135500.1:222023407-222185907 GCF_052857255.1 Amblyomma americanum | reverse complement strand
ACAAAACTGGAAATATAGCAATCACCCGTAAGCACAGGCCTATCTCCGTAACAAGCGTAATCTGCAAAACTCTTGAACATATAATCTATACTAACTGAATTGATCATCTTCAAAGTAATAACCCTTTTGCAGAATTCGACATGGACTCAGAACTCGTTTTCATGCGACACACAACTAAAATAATTTGCCCCCCATGTTTGCTGAATTCCTAAACATTGGTAATCAAATGGATTGCATATTAATACGTAAGCATTGTATGGCTGGGTTTGTGGTTTCGTGTCATCACGAGCTTGTCGTCACGATAACGTTCGAACGAATTGAGTTATTAGAACAAGAATGGTTGCATTAGAAACAGCATTAAAAAATCTCGCTCTCGCAGGGGAAATCATGAGGTGCATGTGGGGTAATAAGTTACTTAATTAGAGCCAAAAATGTCCAAAAAGTGGACGGGGCTGGAGCAAAAGTGGCGCCAACTTTGAAAAACCGGAAGTGCGGACGGAGCGAAAGTGGCGCCAAGTTTGAAAACTCAAAATGGGCAATGATGGAACTTGATTAGTTTAGGCAAAGAGGGACAAAGAGGGGCGAAGAGGCGTCAATGCTTACACATTCCTCCAGTGCGGGTGTCGCAGTGATCTCATAATTTTTTTAGACTATAAAAACGCCTTCGATTCTGTAGCACATAGTCTCACAATACAGAAGCTGTCTGCCCTTAAAGGGGTATTCACACGGGGGATGGAATCCCTCCCGAACTGACGGCGGCTGCGTACACGTCACGCCTTCGAGAGTGCTCGCGGCGACGCAGTTTCCGGTTTTGGTCCGGCGGCCGCCGCCGACGGGGGAGGGGACCGTTCGCTCGGCCGCTACGTTCAGTCCCCGCGTCCCCGGGAGATTAGGCGGCACTTGGCAGGGCGCGCGTTGGGGTCGCTGTGAGTGGCGCTCCGCTGTCGACGGAGCTGTATTACTTCTTGCCGTGGATTTTGCGCACGTTGGACGAAGAGGAATGCGTGCACTAATAAAAACATTTTTGAAGTCCAATATTTATGAACTGGTTAGAGCAAGATGCGTTTTGTGGCATACGTCGTCTTTGTGTTTGTCTGCATCTTCTCAGAGTTTCTTCTCTTCTATCTTTCGCGCATCTCTTTTTTTTCGTCTAATTTTTCCCCCCTCGACTGTCGGCATTTTCCCTCCTCAGATCAGCACAGCCCCGCTCCTCGAGCATGGTAAACCCAGATGGCGGCTTTTGTTGTAAAAAAAAAATAATAATAATAATCCGGTGGCTGATGCGTTCCAGCATCCACAAGAAAACTTCATGCGGCACACGAAGCAGTTTCTGGTATTCGTCCGGGTCATCTTCACGGAGCGTGTTATACAGACTGTGCTGCACACCAAGGGACTTTTCTTGCATCCATGGCTTCACCCAGCACCGCCGCTTTTTCTTGAAAAGATCGTCGTCATCCTCGGTTTCAAGTAGAGCCGCCAACAACACGTACTTGCGCCTTTTTGCGACGTCCATTTCCTGCTCTGGATCCTCCCTCTAGCGCCAGAAAGTTCGACGTGTATTCAGCTCCGGTGCTGGGAACTGTCTGTTTGTTTCCCTTTTTCGGTTTCTTTTCCCTCTTATCTCCCTTCAATCTTTATTATTTTTTTTTTAGCCTTCGCTGTCTTCAAAGAACAGCAAAACCGGCCGTCCGGCCCTTTCTTTAACCCCTCCCACGCCGCCCGGCCGCTTCGCGCGTCTAGATCCCCCGCGGCGGCTCCCCGCTGCCCGTGTGAATACTAAATTTGGGAGCGGGGGAGGGGTTTGGCCGGCCGGTGACGTAGCGCGCCTCGTCTCCCCGTCCCTCCGCGCCGAGGTCCCCCGTGTGAATACCGCTTAAAGAACTAAATACATTGCTGATATGGCGAACGGCATATCTGAGTGAACGAAAGCAGTGCGTAGAGCTAGGTGGGGTGAATTCATAAGAAGCACAAGTGTTCTCAGGTGTCCCGCAAGGCTCGGTTTTAGGGCTGCTTCTATTTTTAATCTGAATCAATGATATGCCAGCACAAGGGTCCAGATCAATCAGATTGTGCACAGACGACTGCTGTGTCAACTGCAGTATCCTTTGTAATACAGATTCGAAACTGCTGCAAAAAAGATCTCGATTACATTTTTTTCCTGGTGTCAGGATTGGACCATGACCCTCAATCTGTCGAAATGCTACACAATCACGTTCACGAAGAAAAGGCATTCTAAAACCACTTCCTGAGCGGTGTACGTGTGACTGCAGTTTTAGAGTATGGGAGGTATATATGTTTGCAAGCGACCTGTCTTGTAACACCCACGTCCACTACTTCAATTCAAATTCAATTTATTTCCCATGTACATATGGCGAGGGTAGAGGGAATATGGCCAAAAACTGTGGCTTGACATGCCTCTCGGATCCTGCATTGCAGGGCAGCAGGCAACGTGCAATTAACATATCCAAGCAACGTACAAACAATGGTTGCCAAAAACGACTGGCGCATCATTAGAAAAAAGCGATCAAGAAGTCAAAAGTCAAGGACATCAAGGAAAAAAAGACAATAACATCGCATAGAAAAATCAGATCCGTGCTTATTGAGATCACGTGAACATTTCATGAAAATGAAGGAAATCAAAGAAGCAATGAAAGCATAACGAAATCTAAAAAGGTAGCACATACATCATGTATACATTTGCGGCATGCACGTGATGTGTCAACATGTGCAGCATTAAACTAATTTAGAAGACAGGGCAACGTGTTTACTTGGCTAACGTGTGCCGTACATTGTTCGGCATGTTGGAATGTGCCACATTTCGCTGTGTCTGTTGGGGTAAATTTGCACATTAAGCGAAAGATGTGCCGTGTCACGCATGTAATTCACATTGTGTTTTATTTCCTTCTTATATCTCTGAGCCAGCCTAACATTATAAAATTCAGATACTTGTACAGCACTGTATTGGCAGAATAAGTCGCATGTGCTTAGATCAAAACTGACGTTTAGTACATATTGCACGCAGAGCCTTCTTCTGTAATAGGTATATCTTATTTTTATTGGTACCTGTAGTTGTTCACCAAACTAAATGCGCATAGTTTACTTGGGACATAAAAAGCGAGTTATCCAGGAGAAGTTTAACTTTGCATGGAAGTAAGTGACGATGCCAGTTTATGATACCCGTGACACGAGAAAGCTTACTGATGACGACGTTAACATGATTGTCCCAGATTAGCTGGCTGTTGAAATGTACCCCTAATATCTTGATACTTTCCCCAACCTCTATCGTTTCCAAACCTAGCTTAAGATCGCATGATGTCGTAATGTTTTTATTTTTTGGTTTGAAGATAATAGCCTCAGTTTTAGTTGCATTAATTTTCGACTGATTATTAAGGAACCATTATTGGAGTGTACTTTGTGCCCTATTTGCCTCGTTTATCTCATCTTCACATGCGCTTGATGAGAACAACAGTGAGACGTCATCTGCATGCGTAACACACTTCGCATGCGCGCATTCATTAACGATATCATCATCATCATCATCATCATCATCATCATCATCATCATCATCATCATCATCATCAGCCTTACTACACCCACTGCAGGGCAAAGGCCTCTCCCATGTCTCCCCAATTAACCCTATCCTTTGCCAGCTGCATCCACCCTTTGCCTGCAAACTTCTTAATCTCATCCGCCCATCTAACCTTCTGCCGCCCCCTGCTACGCTTACTTTCTCTTGGAACCCACTCCGTTACCCTTAAAGACCAGCGGTTATCTTGCCTTCTTCATATCATTAATGCGTAAATTAAAAAGTGGAGTTCCAAGGATACTTCCCTGAGGCACGCCAGTAGTTACTTTTTAACTCAAGATCGACAGCTATTAATAATAGCAAACTGAAGGCGGTGCGCAAGACATGACGCAAGATGCGCATGAACACGACCCCTGAAGCCGTTAGTCGAACAGTTTTGTCAAAAGTACATTATGATTAATCTTTTCGAAGGCCTGCGAAAAATCTATAATGCACCAAGAGCAAGTTTCTTTTCATCTAAACACTGTAAGATATACCCTTTCTGGCTTAGGACCGCAGCGGTGGCTGAGTGGTTATGGCGCTCGGCTGCTGACCCGAAAGACGCGGGTTCGACCACGGCCGCAGCGGTCGACTTTCGATGGAGGCGAAATTCTAGAGGCCCGTGTACTATGCGATGTCAGTGCACGTTAAAGAACCACAGGTGGTCGAAATTTCCGGAGTCCTTCGCTACGGCGTCTGTGATAGCCTGCGTTGCTTTTGGGACGTTAAACCCCCGTAAACCAAACCATCTTCAGGAGAGCAAGCTGCCGGGCTAGTTGGTGATGCATGTTGTAAACTTGGAAGCGCAAAAAACCGGACGACGGACAGAGTAAGGGAACACAAAAAACAGCGCTCGTGAACCTGTTTTTTGTGTTCCCTTACTCTGTCCGTCGTCCGGTTTTTTGCGCTTCCAAGTTTACAACAAACCATCTTTTTGGCTTAGTAATGCTGTCTCTGTTGATTTATGTTTAATAAAACCAAACTGCGAATCTGTTATGTGGTGTGTGTCACAAAAGCATGATATTCGCGTGTGGATAATTTTTCCAGTCCTTTAGAAAAAATTCGCAGGACCGAAACTGGCCTACAGTTTGAGATACAAAGCTTATCGCCTGTCTTACACAAATCTGTAACTTTGCCAGTTTGCATGCGCTGTGGGCACACTCCGTATTCAAAACCTAAATTAAATATATGTTCTAAAATAATATCTGAAACATGCTTCACAGGCCGCAACTGCAAATCATCCGCATCTGCTGTTCTTCATATTCATGAATGCAGTGAATACTGCAGAACATGGGGTTGGGTTCAGATAAATGGAATCGCTGATTGCCTGATGCGAGATATATTTAAAGAAGTTTGATATTCTCGGGTCACGAAATACCAATTAAACGCCTTTGCCAATACTTGTTCATTTGCACTCCGCCCTTGATATATCTACTTCTTGAGGAGAGCTAGTCTGCGGTGTGCGTAAAACAATGTTCTTATTTTGGTTCCATACCACCGTGGCATGATTCAAATTGGCCGTTGTATTACGAATCCCTAGCGCGCCTTATCTTTAACTTACTTCTGAGGACATTTTATCTTGCTAATAGTTCGGGATCGCGTTTATTAATTAGGTCTTGGTACATTTTTTATAAGGCAACCCCTGGAGCAATTGTGACGTCATCCACTCTTTGCGCCCTTTCCGAGGTGTTACGTGCACCCTGTATGGAAAATGTTCGGTGTAAAGGGCTTTAAATTTATCAATAAAGCTATGATAAGCGCTTTCCACGTCTGTCATGGACAGAACGTCAGACCAAGTTGTATCTGAAACAGCCTGTCTGAAAGAAGCAAGGCTTTTCCCCGGTATTGCTTGATAAAAGCAAGCACGTGCCGGTTTTTCTTGACATGCGCTTCCACCCCAAGCTGTATCGGGAAATGGTCACTAAGGTCGTGATGAATGACAGTGGAAAAAATGCTATTTTCATGAAAATGCAAAATTTTCCTCAAAAATAGAAATCATTCAAAGCCAGCCGAGCACTCTACTTTATCCCAAGGAATTTCTGGCAAGCCCGTCTTGAGCTCGAAGAATTCTTATACTTGACTAATGTGCGTCTGATATCGGAGTATGGGTGTTCTGCGTGGGATCCCCACACGATGCAAAACGTAAATGAGCTTGAGCGAGTGCAGAATCGTGCTTTCGTTTCAGCCGATTATGAATTCAGGAAAAGTACTGCAACGATTCACAATGATTTGCGCTGGCCACTACTTGAAAACAGCAGAAACATATTTCAGGGCAGGCATTGACAGGGGCATATACATTAAACGGCCAACATATGTGTCTCATCGATCCGATCACTCAATGAAAGTCCAGGGATACAGGTGTAAGATCAATATTTTCAAATGTACTTTTTTTTCCGAAAAAAATCCACGACTGGAATGATTTACAAGAACGTATTGTTACTGCTGCTGCCTCAGCTTTCTCTACTGACTTTCAAAGTTTTGTCTAACATTTGATGCATTTTTTTATGAAGGCGTCTGGTGCAGATTTGTCTCTTTCTTCGCTTTAGTTTTGATGTATATTATTATGTCGCAAGGTAGCCGACATAAGAAAGTTTAATATGGAGAGAAACGAGCAAACTGTAAAGAACGGAGGTGATCTGAAAGCGGCGAAGAGGAAACTAGGCATAGGTAAAAAGTAGCTGCATGCGTTAAGAGACAAAGAGGGCAATGTCATTAGCAATATGGATAAGATGGTTATAGTAACCGAAGAGGTCCACACAAATATATACAGTATCCAACGTATTCAGAACGCTTATGAGAGAGACAATAGCGAACAGCAATGCGTCATCCCGCCAGTAACGAAAGAGGAAGTTAAAAAAGCCTTAGGGAGCAATGCAAAGAGGAAAAGCAGCTGGTGAAGGTCAGGTAACAGCAGATCTGTTGAAGAACGAAGGGGAGATTGTGTTAAAAATCAGAAAGCCACCCTGTATACGCAATAATGCCTTATGACCTCGACCGTACCAGAAGCTTGGAAGAACGCTAACATAATCTTAATTCACAAGAAAGGAGACGACAAGGACTTGAAAAATTAAAGGCCGATCAACTTACTGTCTGTTGCCTACAAGGTATTTACTAAGGCAATCGATAATAGAGTCAGGGCAACCTTAGACTTCAATCAATCAAATGATCAGGCATGCTTTCGTAAAAAATATACCACAATAGATCATATTCACGCTGTCAATCGGGTGATAGAGAAATGCGCAGAATGTATTGAACCCCTATATATATATATATATCCTTCATTGATTACGAGAAAGCATTTGACTCAGTGGAAACCTCAGCAGCCACGCAGGCATTGCGGAAGCAGGGTATAGAAGAGCCTTAAGTGAAAATACAGGAAGATGTCTATAACAACTGCACAGCTACCATAGTCTTCCATAAAGTCATCAAAAAAATTCCAATAAGGAAGGGCGTGAGGCAGGGAGGCACGATCCCGCCAATGCTGTTCGTCGCCTGTTTACAGCAGGTGCACCGAGGACTGCATTGAGAACAGTTGGGGATAAGAGTTAATTGAGAATACCGAAACAATCTGCGATTCACTGATGACATTGCCTTGCTGAGTCACTCAGGAGATAATTGCGAAGCATGATCAATGAGTTAGACAGGCAGAGCAGAACGGTGGCTCTAAAAATTAACATGCAGAAAACCAAAGTATTGTTCAACAGTCTAGCAAGGGAATAGAACTTCACAAATGGTAGCGAGGTGCCGGAAGTGGTAAGGGAATACATCTAACTTAGGGCAGGCAGTGACCGCTGATCCGGATCATGAGAGGGAAATAACTAGAAGAATAAGAATAGGGTGGAACACACATGGCAGGTTCTCGCAGATCATGAACGGCAGTTTACCAATATCCCTCAAGAGAAAAGTGTACAGCAGCTGTATCTTACGAATACTCTATACGGTGGGTGCAGCTGGCAAAGGACAGCGCTTATTGGAGAGACATGGGAGAGGCCTTTGCCCAGCAGTGGGCGTAGTCAGGCTGATGATGAGGGTGGTGAATGGTGCCAGGGAGTAGATTCCATTGACGGATGGCAAGGAGGAGAGGCCAATGAAAGAAGAGATTAGTTTTATCAAAGACGTGTTCGACTTTCAGTTGGTGATCAATGCGTGGGAATATGCGATGATCCGGCTTGATATGATACAAAGGAACGGAAGAATGACTACGATATAATTTGTAGAAAAATGGCTATGCAAAGCATTCTCCGTTTTTCGAGGAGAGGTAAATTGAAAGCTTTTTTTATTTCAGTTACACTCGCTGATCGCGAGTAGTTCTGAGATATGAACCAGGCGCCTTTATTTTGCGGAGATTCCAATTTTGTTACTAGGTATGTTTGATAGGGGTTCCAGATCAAAGAGGCGTAGTGTATGCTAGTAGCTTTGTGCCTAGATTGGCTAAACGTGGGTTACGCATGAGGAAGCCGAGTGTTTTAGATGCCTTGTTAATAACCGTATCGATGTGACTGTTCCATGAGAGGTCTGCTGTTAAATGCACCCCTAGATATTCCATGATGGGCGCCGATTCGACGCGCACATTGTTCAAAGTGCAACGAGAAGGTTCGGCGCTAGATATTGCGCTCAATCTAACAACTTTTGTTCTTGAAGTGTTAATTTCGATTTGCCATTTCGTGCACCAATAGGCTTTTATGGTTTCTGGGGGTGTAACGTCCTAAAGCGACTCAGCCTATGAGGGACGCCGTAGTGAAGGGCTCCGGAAATTTCGACCACCTGTGGTTCTTTAACGTGCACTGACATCGCACAGTACGCGGGTCTCATGAATTCCGCCTCCATTGAAATTCGACAGCCGCGGTCGGAATCGAACCCGCGTCTTTCGGGTCAGCAGCTGAGCGCCATAACCACTGAGCCACCGCGGCGGCTAGATTGTAGATGAGAAGAGTCGGAAGGATCAGTAATCTGTATATCATGCAAACATCTGGAAATAATCTGGCTGTATAATTTAGGTTATTACTTATGTAACTAATGTAAACAAAGAGCAAGAGGGGTCCGAGTACAGACCTTTGCGGTACTCCATCCAGATTTAACGGGAGAGAAGGATGCCACCTGGTGTTCTCGGGTGGCGCATGAAAGTGACGACGTTGCGCGCTGGCCAGCTGCCGAATTCTGTCTGTCAGAGAACTGTCTTCCATAAAACAATGGAAAAGGACTGATCACTGATACCGATTGGACAAGAAACTCATGATGCAAGAGATAATCTCAGAATTCATGTTCAGATTCTCAAGTGTTTTTATTAAACGTATGTGCGGGACTTAATCGAATGCTTTGGCGAAAGCTACAAGTAAGGCGTCTATTTTAGAGTGAGCATGAACAGTGTCATGGAGGTCAGGAATCAACCCGAACAGCTGTGTTTCGCCAGACCGACCTTGTGATAAGCCGTGCTGACTGGAAAAAAAGAAGTTACGCTTCGCCAGATAACCGATTGATGGCAGATGAGATTATGTGCTCTTGCAAGTTGAAGCTGGTGTTGGTTAACGAAATGGATCTGTAATTTGATCGTTTAGAAGCATCGCCAGATTTTAAAATGGGTATGACACGCCCAATTTTCCAGATGTTTGGAACACAGCCCGTATCAATGGAATGAACAGTGATGAGAAACCACTTGCAAACTTTATTTCATAGGTTACTCGCAAACATTATTTCATAGGTTACTGACGCGTAAAAGTTACATTATAGGTCACTGTGTTTAGAGTGTAGTAGCATTCTCTCTCAGCCAGAGAAGGAAAAACAGCCAGGAGGGAGTGCCACACAACGGTCTCAGCCACACAAAAAGAGGACATTGGTCGCCTCACAACATCGTGTCACCTGAGACAGCTTCCCCTCTTCGCGACAGATTTCGCAACTCCATGAGGAGCTGCGCGTCTCTGCGTCCACCCGCTGGAGGCAAGGCGTCAATTCAGACTACGGCCTTTTCGTATGCCGTGACCGTGTACCGCACTGTCAGCTGTGCATGAGCAGACGTGACCGCTGAGCAGTCACCGTATACCCCTGTCGTATATGCCGCTACCGTACACAGCTACCGCCACAAACCTACAGCGTATACGCATATGACCCCGTGGGACCAGTTGAGAAGCCATCAGCGCGAGCGTTTGTTGCGGCTGATGTACGACAGTGCTACTCTGAAACGCTGCCGCTAAAATCCTCTAGCAGCTCCCGTCACCTGCCGCGCTCACCTCGTGCACAAGCGCCGGCTCCTCGTAAGATGCATGTTCCTCCTCGCAGAGCTGAGGATGAGGTGAACGACGGAGAGATCTCACTTTGTCTTTGTTCCAACTGCGCAACCTGTTATCGGAGGCACAACCACAAAACTCGGCCGACCGATTAGAAGATTAGACGGGATATCTGACAACAAATTGCTAGCACTATCATGCCCCATATCAGTCACTTGCAAAGAGAAGAAAACACCGCCTACCCTTGTCAAGGGCTATGAGCGTGCAGATGACCTTGCAATTTTAAATGCACTTGAGTGCAGCTTTGCCGAATTCAGCGCATTGACGGAGGTGCGTGAACTGTGGTCCTGTTTCAAGAACACTGTACATACTTGCGAAAAGAGATACGTTCCGCTCCGAAAAAAAACGACGCGCGAGATAGTTCAAATTAAAAGAAAAATGAAACGACGGCGGAAAAAAAGGAAACAAGAACGGCATTGCAAGTCTTGTTAACTGTTTACAGAGCAGAGTGCGAGATGCAAAAACTCGCTTCTTTGATTTGACGCTGCCTTCCTTCATTGCCCACAACCCTCATAAGTTTTGGCGGTACTTATCTGAAGACCAGTCAACTGGTTCCATGATTGCAGATTTCAGTGACACCATCAGTAAACCTGATACTATTGCAAATGAATTCAATAAGTTTTTGCAGTCCGTTTTCACCCGAACAGCCTCCCACGCTTCTCTACCCGCTTACACAATCAAGGAACCCATGACATAGCTAACCATTAGTGAAGCTGGAATCCTTTCTCTTTAACAAAAACTTGACACAAAAAAATCTCCGGGTCCCGATTCCATCTCAAACACATTTTTAGCCTGATATGCTAACTGGGTGTCTAAATACTTGCATATAATTTATACAAGATCCTTACAAATACTCGCAATCCCGGATGACTGGCGCTGTGCCACAATAATTCCTATACACAAATCGGGTTCTAAAACTGAACTGGATAACTATCGTCCGATATCGTTAACAAGCACAAGCTGCAAAGTGATGGAAAACATTATTTTTAAATCCATAATCTCATATCTAGAAAATAATAATCTCATTTACGAAAAACAACATGGTTTCAGAACAGGGCTTTCAACAGTAACGCAACTTGCTGAAATTACTCATGGCATCGCTAACACAATTAATGAAGGCAACCAGATAGATGCTATATTCTTAGATTTCTCTAAAGCGTTTGATGTTGTTCCTCACGATGACCTTATAACAAAATTACTATATTTTGGAATTGATTGCAACATTGTGTCATGGATTTCCTGCTATTTACAGAACAGAAAACAATGTGTTAAAATAGGTGATTGCGTTTCGCAGAATCTGGATGTGTATTCGGGTGCATCCCAGGGATCAGTTCTTGCGCCTCTTTTGTTTCTCATTTACATAAATGATATTAATTCCTGTGTTCGTCCATCGATCCAGCTTCGCTTTTTTGCAGACGATTGTGTCGTATACATAGCTGCAAAGAAATTATGAGATCACATTCTCTTTAACAATTCCTTAGAATCAATCCACACTTGGTGTAAGACCTGGGGAATGAAACTTAACGCGGATAAGACCAAAATCATCACATTCACTAATAAGAAGCAGCCTCTAAGTTTTACATACACACTTGATGACACTCAGGTTAAAAAATATGATCAGGTGAAGTATCTGGGACTCATCCTAACATCCGACCTGCGTTGGAAACCCTACATCAAATCAATTTGTTCTGAAGCTGAAGGTAAATTACATTATTTAAGGAGAAAGCTGCGTAACACGCCGGCCCATATTAAACTCAGTGCCTACAAAACTCTCATCAGACCTACCCTAGAATATGCGGGTATAGTCTGCAGCCCCCATCAAAAAAATTTAATCAACAAATTAGAGCGCAGTCAGAAACAAGCAGTAAGGTTTATCTACTCAAAGTATTCACGCCAGACTAGCGCTACCAGTCTAATAATTCAATCAAATTTACAAAGCTGTCCCAGCGAAGAATCATTTCAAGATTAAAGCTTTTGTTCCAACTCTTTCGCGGCCACTTCAAGATAACAAATTCACAACACTTACACCCTCCTTTCAAACACTCGTCTAGAACTAACCATAGTAAAACAGTCCGTAACCAGTCAGCCGTGTAAATATCCACAAGTACTCCCTGTTTCCAGATGCCATATCCTATTGGAATAAATTACCTGAAGATGCGGTGAAGTGTACGTCCGTGAAATTATTTGTTAGTTATATTGAAAAATTGTCCTTTCTGTTTAATTCTCTCCTATTGTTTTTGTGTTTGCATCAGAGAAGATCTCTGTATTTTTGTATTTTTGTTTTATTTTGTTTGATCGTTGATGCATTGTAAACACTCCTGCATGGGCCCGAAAAGGGCCTGCAGTATGTTTAAATAAATAAATAAATAAATAAATAAATAAATAAATAAATAAATAAATAAATAAATAAATAAATAAATAAATAAGAAGTCACGTATGCTCCCCTCTGAATGCTGTTTTCCAGAAGGCTCGCAGTGTGGCCCAGAGAGCTTTTGTTGGCCAGAGAGAGGAGCACGCCATCGAGCACATTTAGAGCATAGTACACCGAAGTGGACCTCTGACGATAGTTTACGTAGAGATGCGTGGCATTGGGTGCGCGAAACGTTCGAAAGTCGAAAATGCTTTGCAGCTGCTCCCACCCTGCTAAACAGCCGCGACGCCAGTTTTGTGTAAGATAAAATGGACGCACGGAGAATTACTCGTCCCTACCTTCGTCTCCCCTTTTAACACGTCCGTTGATCGCAGAACAAGAACGAGGCACGCGCGTCATCCGCGGCTAAGACTGCACGCCCCTCCCTGCGGTATTTCTTGGACACAGCGCTGTATGGAACACGGACACAAGAAGGCACGCAAGGCAGGGCTTGTTCTCGTGTCCGTGTTCAGTAGCGATGTGGTAATCTGTCGAAGAAAAACAATAAACCAACTAGCCCAGACCACATTCCCTGTAGTAACTCTGCGAGGAAGTCGGATAAAAACGGTCTGGAAAAGTTGTGATTTTTCTTTTGTAGAGAATGAAAAAAAAATAAGCCTGCCAGAACAACTGTGCAACAGTTGTATAACAAGATATTCAGGAACGCTTGTTTCGACTAGAACGGACAGTAAGAAGTTTTGCGTCGTGCGTATTTCTTCAAAAGCGGATGTGACCATACGACGGATGATGGAACCTTGTTGGGCCTCTGTGCTTGGGTGAAAATGATAGGGTTCCTTTCTGCGAAACAATGACCGATTGGTCGAGTAAAAAAGCAAAACGAAGCACTTCTGGGAACGCGGCAGAGGCAGGCACAGATCCATTCGTTCCGAACTCGGACAGTTGACGGACGTCTGCTGATGGGAAATCCGCTGATCCGCAATGACGCGCGTCAGCTGAAGACGACGCCGCAGCTGGGCACGAGAAACAACCGGAAACAGGGAAGGTATAAGCGCGCCCTTTCCGCTCGGCGGGCTCGATTTCTCCGTTGTGGCCCACAAAAACGCCAAAGTTTTCAACACACTATCGCCTCTTGCGAAAAGGCAAAGCGCAGAGTTTTCTCGGGGCAAAATAAAAGCTAGCTGTGAGCTCAAGAGAGATTTTTTTTTTTTGCAGGTGGGGGGGAGGGGGCAGTATTGACAGTGCTGAAAGAGGACGAGAGTTGATGAAGCTGCACGAAAGCACACGGCAGCGCGATCGCAGAGCAAGGGAAATAGCGCGTTACAGCAGACGCCAAGGTATAGTGCCACGCGGAGCCTGTGTCAGAAATGTGCGGCCCTCAATGTTCGCTGTCGATCCATTTAGGTACACCTGCAGATCGAAACTCATCGAGAGTGAGACCCTTGCGGAGCTCTGCACCTTCAAGGGTCTCCTGCTGCACCAAAGAGCCCTGTGGGCCAGAAACTTTTGACAAGCGCTGCATGCGCGTGATGTCAGGAGTCGCCCCTCGCAGGCGCGGATCGCGGCCAACCGGCACGTCTGCGTGTTCCCGAAATGACGCCTCTTCTCTGATTGGTTCATTTGAAGAATAAATTATTCTGGCAGATCACACGACGCTATACGAGCCGCTATCGTTTTTTTCTATGTCGTGTGGCAAAGTGTGCATATTTTGTCGAACCATTGCCAACTGCGGGTTGTGTCCTATGGCTCACAAATTTTCGTTTGCGCTAAAAAGCACCAGAGTGTGAGGGGGAGAGTTCTCTCTCTATCTCTCTCCAGTGTATTGCATATCTGCGGATGGAAGTCCCGCATTCATAGGTGGCAGAATGGGCGGCTTTGCAAGGCGTGCCTATATTTAGCGCTGCTATCCTCGTTTCCAGTGGCAGTGTACTGCCTGCATGCTGCAGTGAGCGGCGCCTTCAAAAGCGAGCAGGTCCTCCTCGTAGTATGCAAAGCTGCTGCATCACGCGCAGTTTTACTTTTCTCGGCGGTGTCCTCAACCTACAGTCTCTGAGCGCACGATCTCAAGGAGCACCGTTTGTCACGCGTTTTGTGTTCCTCTGCTGGCGTGCGACGGAGCTTAAATATTTCACAGAAATCGCATCCATCATGGCGCCTGTCGAAATGCGCCAGCGTACAGGGCTGCATTGGCTGCGCAGCAAATTCTAAGCCTGTATTTGACATTATCCATAAAGGGGGAAAAAAAAGACCCTTTTCGGAAGCCTGAAATGCGTCGCTCTGGTGCGAGCGTGCTTCATTGCTTGTTTGTTTCTTCTTTACCTTCGGACATGTTCGACGCCGGTGCACGTTCTCCGCTCCCAAGAATCCCCAGCGGGAGGGCACGCAGCAGCTTGCGTCTCTGCCGCTGTGTGACGGGGCAGAAGGACGGGGGAGGAGCGTGATCCTCGCGGGAGCGGGGAAATAAAAGGGGTCCGGATGCGTGTGCACCGGCGTTCTTTGTTTAGACCAGAGAACAGGACAAGTCAACTATGGCGATATTGCTGTACCAGTGCAGTCGTCTTCCGTTGATTTATTCCCTAGCTCGTTGACTGGGTGCAAACACCTCTGCGTCGTGTTGCGCCTCGCAGTCGGCGTCTGTTATTGTGACACCGTGAGACGCGCTTTCCTTGACTCTAGAGGACACGCTCATTCTAGAAAAACCCAATGTGACGTCTTGGCGCAGTGTCGCCAGTTTTGTTTAGTTTCCTCACTGTCAGCTTGAAAAAGTCCTATACTCAGGAGCAGAAAAAAATGACTCAAAACTGCTTGCAGACATTGCAATAATTACATTACGGTAATTAAATTGCTGTAATTAGATTAATTTTCTCGGCAATTTTTATGTCATTTATTACTCTTTTGGGCTGGTATTTTAGTAATGTAATTAATTATTTTGGAGCAGTAATTTTACGGCAAAAGTAAATATATACTATCGAAATTACTTTTGTTGAGTAATTACTAATGAGTCCGTGTTCTTCCTTGTACCTGCCATGGTGTGGCCTCGCGTTTGCGGGGTTGAGCGTATACAAAGCAAGAATAAATTATGGAGAGCACTTCAGATCACTTACGTGTTTTGAAGGCTGAAATGTTCGTTTTTTGAAGCGGAAGCTTCCCTGCGCTAGGTGTTCAAGAGAGCAGCGGCAGTGCAGTCATGTGAGATGTGTCACGTGGTGTCAAGGCAGGTGTCACGTGGCAGGTCATGTGACCAGCTCACGTCATCGCAATCTGCCCACCGTTGCAGGTGGCAACTGCCCCATCGGGCATTTCGTCGACGCTTTACAGACAATCCTTTCGGCAGTGTGTGTGGCGTTTGTGAATGTAGCCATGCAAAGGAAGCTTTCGCTTCTCACCAGGTTTAACAAAAGTTTAAAGGACAGATAATTTTTTCTCCTTCCTTTCTAATGACGTACCTACTCATTAGCGCGGGAAAAGCATACACTAAATGCACCTTTATTCGCGAAGAAGCAACGTGGTATTGTGGCCCATGGGTTGCGTGCTCGCCTCGCAAAGTGCAGGTCCCGGCCTGGCTCAATTCTCCGCACCATTGCCAGAAACTTTTTTCTTTGTTGATAACGTCATTGCGGGCTTTGAACGCCGACAACGGGTTTCTTTGCTAATGGGCCACGTTCACCTTAAAAACGTGCGCGACTAGCAACAGCCAGCGAAACGAGAGGAGGTGCATGCGCGCACATCAGCACCGGCTGGGTGAAGAGTCCTGTCTGACTGCTACACATCTTCCAGCACAGCGCACGTCTCACGCAATGCCACCAGGAGAGCTCGATGGCCATAGCATGCCGTACTGCACCTAGGTGCAGACCCACTGCGAATGCTTGAGCGAGTATTTCCCTCTGTATTACTTCATATAGACTGTCACGTCGCCGAACTAACAAGAAGCGTCACTTGAAGTATAACAAAGCTGGTATCGCGTTTTCGGGAAAGCTAGCTTCTGTGGCCGGATTTGAAGTCCAATTTTAACCCAAGGGGCACTTGGGCGACATGCAATTTATTTCCGCCACCAAAACGAACGAATTGGCAGCTTGTCTCGGTGCCCTTCCGGGAAGACGAGCGTGGACAAGCCGCTTCCGTCGTTTACGCGGACGACAAGATCGGGAGGCTGGGATGTGCTCTGAAAGAGGAACTTCTGACTGAAGAGAGATGCGAGCAACTATACAGATTTCGGGAGTAATTTGACCTCATCTATATTAGAAAAGTGGCTGTTCAATGGACTAGGGCTACCTCAAAGACGGACAAAATTTCCGACGTCCACTTTTTATCTCGGTAGCGATGCAAACAAAGAAATGTGAAAATTTTGTAGGAACCATTTCTATCGTGAAACTTTTTGCTTCGAAACCAAAAGAACTTTTCATTACTTTCGGCAAGTAATTGTAATTTAATGTCATTACTTTTTGGGAGCACTAATTTGTAATGTAATTTATTTACTTTTGCGAGATTTCTAGGAAAGTAATTTGTATGCTATTTAACTACACTTCAAAAGTAATTTTGCCATGTATGATTGTCTGTTGTCAATCGCCAATGCACACTCACGCGCACACAGACGCACGTACACACACGCGCGAACACACATAAACTAAAAGAAAATCGCAGAAGCTTCGAAGGTGGCAACTGAAAGAAGCCACACGAGTTCCTCAAGCATAGGATAAAACTACGCGCCGGTGATATTAGCTGCCAGTAAAAGCAATCAAACGCAACTAGTCAACGAAAACGAAGAAGGGCCAAAGCATAGCTATCGGGACTCACTCGATGATCCACGCTGGTAGTCTTTCCTCATCGTACCACCTGCCTGGGACATTTTCACAAGTAGATGGCTACCCCTGGTGTTGTCTGCATTGTTGTGGAAGCCCAGGGCGGACCGACAGGGCCGCTTCTGCCACGCCACGCGTGTCTGCCACGCGTGTCCAATGCGTGAACCAATCTGTGGGCACCCCCTCCTGTCGGCCTCGAGAGCGCGTGCCAAACAGGGCCCAGCCGGGTGCGTCCCGCCGCCAGGGGAGACATGCGGCACTGCCGTCCTGCGGCCAAACTATACGAAGCAGAAGCCAAGGAGCACAGGGGATGTTTGGATATATTTTTTTCATCTGTGATCTCGATCTATGGTAAATTAATAGAAATAATAGAGTCACTGCTTTACCGGTGAAAAATAATGGATTGAAAAGTAGAAGAAACAACCAAATGCCGCCGGTGGGATTTGAACCGTAGACCTCCGAATTCAGCTTCCGGTGTTCTACCAACTTCTGCTGTTGGGAATATTTAGTTTCTGTGTGCAACCTAACCTTGGATGGATGGATGGATGGATGGATGGATGGATGGATGGATGGATGGACGGACGGACGGACGGACGGACGGATGGATGGATGGACGGACGGACGGACGGACGGACGGACGGACGGACGGACGGACGGACGGACGGACGGACGGACGGACGGATGGATGGATGGATGGATGGATGGATGGATGGATGGATGGATGGATGGATGGATGGATGGATAAAGCTGATGAACCCTTAAAATCGGGCGGTGGTTCAAGCCACCTAGCAATGACTTGTGAAATTTTACTCTTGTCTTGATTTTAGCCACCAATCAGATAACCTTCACTTGGTTACTTCTACCCGCTTAAAATCTATTTTCCCTTCACTGTCCTTAAACCCCAATGCTTTGAATAAATCAGCCCCGCTGCTTTCCACTGCAGGGTGAAGCCCTTTACAGAAAAGTGTCAAGTCTACAGCCGTTTCCTCCTCCTCTCCGCACGCAACGCACAACGTGTCTATCTCATGGTGCCTGACTCTATGTGTCTTAGTCCGCAAAACTCCCGTCCTGGCCTCAAACAACAAAGAGCTTCCCCTACAATTATCATAGATATTTCCTTTGGCAGTTTCCTGATTAAAGATCCTGTATGTTCCCAGTGCCGATCATCCTTGTTTTCCACAGAGCTCACCCTGTTTCTATAACCTTTTCCTTAACCGAATTGCTGATTTTCCCCCTACTGCTGCACAGACATTTGCTTGTCTATTTTCTAGTTACCTTTCTCTATTTCGTGTCGACATTCCTTACATACAGGTATCTGAAAACTTTCCTATCCCACCGCTTTTCCCCCATTTTTCTCAATTGTTCCTCAAATGCTACCTTACTGCTAGCCTCTCTGCTCTCGAAAAACACCCATCCCATATCACCCTGTACCCCCTGATTTGGTGTATTGCCATGTGCTCCCAAATCTAGCCTCCCTACGCTGCGTTTTTTGGTTTCTAACCTTGCTTGAACATTTGGTCACATGCACAGGACCGCATTGCCGAAAGTCAGACTGGGAACTATCACCCCTTTCCAGATCCCTCTTACCACTTCATACCTATTGTAATTCCATAGTGCCCTATTTTTCATGGCAGCTGCATTCTGCTAGCTTTATTCATCACATATTTTTCATGCTCTGTCAGATGTTCAGCATCGTTATTTATCCACACCCCAAGATAATTGTACTCCTCCTCTGATTCTACCGTGAACTCCTGTATACTATATTCTCGCCGCCCTCTCATTAAATATCATGACTGCAAATTTTTCCTTACTATACTTGAAACCTAATCTATCTCCCTCTGTATCACAAATGTCTATCAACTTCTGGAAATCTTCCTTGTTGTCAGCATCTAGCGCTATATCACCCGCGTACATTAGTCCCGGTAACGGCTGTTTAATCCATTTTCTTTCCTTGAAAAAAGAAAGGTTGAAGTCTAGTCCGCTCCGCTCTAGTTTGGTCTCTAACCCTTGCAGGTGCAACATGAACAACAAAAGAGACAGAGGAAACATGAGAGCGCTCACTAGCGCCACCCTCGTCATGTGTATTCTGCGGCGCTTTATTGCTCTCGTTTTCTTTGCAACATGTACATACATTTAGCGCGACAGCGTTAAGGAGCTCGTGTCGCAGAAAGGCCGGTGTCGTCGGCGTCGGCGTCTTTGGCCGTGAGCGAAAAATGGCTCATCTCGGTGGACACCTGAACCGCGCCGTAAGGGAAGGGGTTGTCCCATAACTCCCATAACTTTACGGTTGTCCCATAACTCAAACCGACAATATTAAGTACCTAGGTGTCCATATCTCCAGTGACCTATCCTGGCACAGTCATGTTACTAATATAGCTAACTCAGCCAATCGCGTCCTTGGCTACTTACGGCGTAACTTTTCCTTAGCACCCCCTTCCGTCAAACTAATTGCCTATATATCACTTGTCCGACCTAAACTAGAGTACGCCAGTTCTATATTCGATCCTCACCAAACCAACCTGTCGAATTTACTGGAATCTATTCAAAGTCGCGCTTCGCGATTTATTCTTTCAGAGTACTCATATCGCGCTAGTGTAACTGGACTAAAATCTCGACTTGAACTTCGTACCCTAGCATCCCGTCGTCAACTAGCTCGCCTTTCTCTTTATCATACATTTTTTCACAGCTTGCCACCGAACAACGCACTCATCCGCCCAGCCCATCGTTTATCCCGTCACAGCCATCTCAAAGCAGTCTACCCACAGCGCGCCCATACCACAACGTTCCAAAAATCATTTTTCCTCCGTACTGCCCTGGACTGGAACGACCTTCCCGGCCATATCGCTTCCCTTGAAGATCTTCAACAATTCAAGACTGCCATCGAAAATCATTTTTTTTTGTCATAACTGCCGTACTCCCCGCCCACCCCTCATGTAATACCCCTTAAATGGGGCCTTTGAGGACTTAATAAATGAAATGCGATAGCGTTAAGGATTGATTGATCGATCGATTGATTGATTGATTGATTGATTGGTTGGTTGGTTGGTTGATTCATTAATTTATTGATTGATTGACTGATTGATTGATTGATTGATTGATTGATTGATTGATCAGTGGATCAATAGAATTTTCCTTCCCTTACGGCGCGATCCGGGTGTCCAGCGAGAAATGTGAGACAGGCGTCATTTCCTTTCCTAAAAATCAATAGTTCATTTCATTTTCCTTCCCTTACGGCCCGGTTCGGGTGTCCGCCGCGATATGTGTGACAGGCGTCCTTTCCCTAAATTGTCCAACGGGCCACGCGTCGCGCCGAACGGGCAATGGCGTTCCGTGTACTCGGCAACGCTGCGACACGCTGTCGCGTCTCACTCTTAAAGACGAAGCTTAAGCGTCCTCCAATTTTTTTATTTTATATCAGTTCTGCGTCGCTCTACCATCGTCTGAGCGGGGTGCATTGTTTATACGTTTCCAAGTCTACTCCCCTTGGTGTAATGCGGATAAGGCACTGTGGGTATTAGATAAATATAATATCATCATCAGCCTGACTACGCCCACTGCAGGGCAAGGGCCTCTCCCATGTCTCTCCCTGTCCATTGCAAGCTGCGGCCGCCGTATCCCCGCAAACATCTCAATCTCATCCGCCCACCTAACTTCCTGCTGGCCCCTGCTATGCTAGCCTTCTCTTGGAATCCACTCCGTTACCCTTGAGGACCAGCGGTTATCTTGCCTTCGCATTACATGCCTTGCCCAAGCCCATTTCTTCCTCCTGATTTCGACTAGGATGTCATTAACCCGCGTTTGTTCCCTCGCCCACTGTGCCCGCTTCTGGTCTCGTAACGTTGCCCCTATCATACTTCTTTCCATAGCTCGCTGCGTTGTCCATAAGCTGAATCCTTTTCGTTAGCCTCCATGTTTCTGCTCCGTAGGTGAGTACCGGTAAGATGCAGCTGTTGTACACTTTCTTCTTGAGGGATATTGGTAAACTGCCATTCATGATCTGAGAGAACCTGCCATATGCGCTCCACTCCATTCTTATCCTTCTAGCTATTTCCCTCATGATCTGGATTAGCGGTCACTACCTGCACTAAGTAGACGTATTCCCTTACCACTCCCGGCACCTCGCTACCAATTGTGAACTGCTGTTCTCTTGCTAGACTGCTAAACATTACTTTGGTTTTCTGCGTGTTAGTTCCTAGACCCATCGTTCTGCTCTGCCCGTCTAACTCATTGATTATATTTTGCAGTTCATCCCCTGGGTGACTCAGCAAGGCAATGTCATCAGCGAATCAATCGCAGATTACTTAGGTATCCTCTATTAAGTCCTATCCGCAATTGTTCCCAATACGGCCCTCCAGGCTAGGTAGCAGCGACGGCATAGAGGTAGAGCATCCGCCTCGCGTGCAAGAGAACCATGTGAGGTGCACAACACATCTGCGGAGGATTTTTGAACGCGGTGCGTCGACAGTGGTGCGTCGGACAGCGGAGCGCTGCGCGTGCCAGCCCAGCGATGCGCGTGCGCACGTGCGAGTAGTGTGTGCGAGGCGACGGCGGCAGGGAGCGTGGCGAGCACGAGGAGCGGAGAGCTGACGTGTCAGAAAACCGACGTGTGAAGGAAGAAAGCGCAGCGGAGGTCGTGTCATTCAAGCGTGGAGGTGGCAGCCGTCGGACGTTGGGTCCGTGCTGCCGTGGACCTCCCTTGGATCACCGACGCAAGCCTCCTGCGTTCTCTGCAAGCGTCGAGGTGGCAGCCGATGGAATGGGAGTCCATGCTGCCGTAAGCCACTCTTGAATAGCCTGATTTAAGCCTCCGGCGTTTTGTGACGCCGTCGACGGGACCTGGCTACGCTCGTTCTTTCTGCTGCTGCCAGGCTCTTCGGGCTCTTGACGACAGACCACCGGCGTCTCCCTGTGTTCCTCTCCGCTCTTAATACCACTTGGCTCCCTTATGTTGCTTCCTTCGGCGCAGCGCCAGCGAAGCGTCGCACTACGACCACCCGCGTCCGCCCTGTCTGCAAGGTATCCCCGCTTCACCTGGGACGCTCAGTACCTGGTGAACACTTTCCTGTATTCTGTAGTGTTGTACGCGTGTTGAGTGTGGGTTTTTTTGCCCCGCCGCGGTGGCTCAGTGGTTAGGGCGCTCGACTACTGATCCGGAGTTCCCGGGTTCGAACCCGACCGCGGCGGCTGCGTTTTTATGGAGGAAAAACGCTAAGGCGCCCGTGTGCTGTGCGATGTCAGTGCACGTTAAAGATCCCCAGGTGGTCGAAATTATTCCGGAGCCCTCCACTACGGCACCTCTTTCTTCCTTTCTTCTTTTACTCCCTCCTTTATCCCTTCCCTTACGGCGCGGTTCAGGTGTCCAAAGATATATGTGAGACAGATACTGCGCCATTTCCTCCCCCCCCCCCCCAAAAAAAAACCAATTGGTGTTTTCCTTTCTTATTGGCTCTTTTCCTTTAAATTATAAATACGGCTTCGTTTCATTCAGTTTGATCTCTTTGTTCTCTTATTTTGTTCGAACCTGTACGCGATAGCGTTCCCCTTCGGAAAGTAGGGGACACGCTAGCAATTCGCGACAGACCGGTGTTCGAATCCCGGTGCCGCGCAATTCTCCACCGGGTTTGAAAAAAAAAAAGCTACGGGTGTCGATGGTATTGCATAGCCAGGCCTGGTGTGCGGCTGATCTCGGTGATCAGAACTGACAATGCACCCCCTCACTGGAGCAGGATTTGGCCACCCTGGTGTAGTACTTGGCCACAACCTGATATGAACAAGACCCAGGAGTAGTCTAGACGTAGCGCTCCCGGCACTCAACAAAGATAATTTAAAAGAACTTATTGTTGCGCTAGTAGGTGCATGGTTGCTCTTAAAGACGAGTTGGGCACACACAAAAGACAGACACAGAAAAGAACACGGGAATATGGAAAGAGCGCAAACCCTTCGCTCTTTCCATCTTTCTGTGCCTGTTTTATGTCTGCGCTACTCGTCTTGCAGATAAATACATAACTAAGTAATGCACGTCAAACCTGTCCAGTGGACGTGATGTGCTGAAAACAGACTTGGCTTCAGCTGCTGCTCACATGGCGTGGTTTTCTAAGCGATTACGATGTGTAATATCTGTAGTCATGCACACGCAACCATGATGATCCAAAGAGCCTTCGAAGCGGGCGTCTTTACACTATTTTTATTTTGGCGTAAGCCATGTCACAGCGCGTTTGTTTTAATGCGCTCTTGGCGCACGAACTGACACCCCCCTCGACACAACAAGTAAAGAGAGACGTTTAATGATGCACTGATTACAAACAACTCGCTGGCCCACAATGATGAGAGAGACACAAACTCGCAATTCTCGAGACAGAGCCGGGACACTGCTGACGGCAGCACACGAAGTTTAGTCAACGTCTTGCAAGCGCGGGCCTTGCACATGGCTCGTGCAGCACAAGGGGCGACACATTTACTATCTTTGTTTTTATGGGGATCTAGCTGTTACGAACGATGGCAACGGAGGGCAGCGACGGCCACCTCGAGCGAGACATTTTTAGCACCGGCCTTTTTTATTCTTTTAAGGAAGAAATTTCAAAAACTGCATGGCCCAAAATAGAACTGCCGCTCTCTCCCTCCTTCAAAAGTTTCCTCTAAATGCCCCCTCAATAAAGCCGGAAGTTGTGTGAGCATGAAAACAAAGCGCGGCTTCGTAGCGGTGAGGGCGCAGGCGACGTGCCTTCAGTCATGTGCTCCGCGGTTGCGCGAAAACTGTCATATCGGAATGAGTGCGCTGAACGTGGCGTCAATTCCGAAGTCAGTACAAAGGATCCATTACTTGACATTTGGCATCTGCGAGTGCCGCCCTCATTTCTAAGGAGGCTCACCAGAAGACAGATTTCAAGAATGTCTGGCAGTAAGTAGCGCCTTCCGATAAGAATTGAACTTTTCTTTTTCACAAGGACAAAATTTCTTTCGTTCGTACTTAGGTTATGCCCTATTTTAAGCCATATGAAGGAAAAGACGCTCAAAACCTCCAGGCATCGAAGCCCGACTGTGCGGTAGCCCGACTAGTACCGTGGATATGTAACCATACATACACGCGGAAATATTTGCCTCCCTGTATTTTATTCCACTAAGTAACTATGTCGCGAACTAACGTCAAAGAAGGCCCGCTAAAAAACAGAAGAATGTTTTCAGTTCCAGTTTAAGTGACCCGTATACATGTATACACGTATACACGTCATCGGCCTTGAAGATAATCTAACTACGTCTGAAGGGGAAGTGCTTGCAAAATGCCTCATGCTGTTTCCTGTTTTTAGCTTAAGTACGCGTCTAATGAGCAAAGAGGTCGGGAGGACTCCCCGTCGAATAAGTGCAGTCCTTGCCAGCCAGCGAGGCTACCGCCTGCGGTGCCAGCGGTAACCGCCGTGTTTGTGGATGATGTAGACAACCTTGTGGCTGCCGTGGCCTCCGTAGTCGTCGTGCCCGTGGCCGTGATGATGCACGTAGTGCTTGTGGTGCACCGTCTTGGTGTGGTGGTGCACCGGAATATACACCTTGTGCAAGTGGTGCACGTTGTGGATCTTGTGCTTGGTGTGGTGCTTGTGGTACACCCTGTGAAACAGCGATAAGGTAGTGGATTAGTTTCGCTCAAACATCGGCTGCGTTAGGGGCATGGCGCAAACCTTAGTCAAGGAGCAAAGAACGTCAAGCCGGCTGTGAGGTAAGCTTCCATACTGTTCGCGCTAATCGGGCTCTAATCGCCTCATAGCGCAGTTTTTTTTTTTAACAGTAAATGGCGTGGCCACAGGCGCAGTATATGGTGACCATGACTCCCGTATTCACCTGCAAGCATTCAATGAGAATGTTATCTGGATGGGCCGAAGAGTGGGGGCTGTGAAAATATGCCTTATGACGTCGTATATAATTGTGGTGGGCGCATGGTCTGTTATATTGTGGGTAGGCTATACATATAAGAACTAAATGAAGACAGAAGGTGATGAGACTTGAGCAAGTGCGCCGTCGGGGTACGTAGTTGGTGACTTAACTGCATAGTTGACGATCAGATCTGAGAAGAATGAAGGACGGAGGAACGGGCCATGAAAGTGCATGTTGTCGCCAAACGTCCGCTCGTACACGTGGGGTGACTCCGCGAAGACTTCAGCCGCGTCTGCGCGTGTGTGTGTGACTTCGTACATGCACACCTGCGACACGTCCGCAAGGGTGACTTATTGGAGGCCTGCTACAGGTCTGCATGCGTGACTTCATGAAGACCTGCGACGCGTCGCTTTGTTTGGCTTCATTGTAAAGCAGCGCGAAAGAAAGGCTGTCTTTCTTTCCCTGGTCGCTCGTCTTTTGCGCTGTTTTACAATGAAGGCAAACAGTCCAACTCAGCGTTTTGCTAAACCATATTTATGTGTGACTTCATACATGCATGCGACGAGTCTGCGTGAGGAGGAGGGACTTTAATGGAACAGGAGAGGTCTGCCTGGTTGTCGGCCTGGCATGCTACTCCAGGTGAGGGTGAAAGAAGAGAATATTAGAGACGAGGATGGTGAAAAAAAAAAAGAGGAAAAGGAAGGGTGAATGGTGAAATCAAGCACACTCACAAACGCACACACACACGCACGCACCCACGCACACGCACACACACATGATTGTCAAAGAATGTCCACCAAACCCGTGTCTCTTAAAAACACTAAAAATGCTTTTGTCCCGCGCACACCCGAAGCCGCATCCCTCCAGGGTCCAAGGACATGCTCCAGGTGCACAGGGCCGTCCTGTCGGAGTCCTAAAGCACTTAAAAGTGCCTCGCGATGATTGTTGAAGAGTTGGCATATGCGCCCCTCCAAGGAGACTTGCGACGCCCGCCCGCATGCATAACTTCGTAGACACTTCTGAGTGCGCAACTTCATGGAGGCCCGCGCCACGTCTGCGTTCGTCGCTTCGTAAAGGCCCGCGATTCCCTTGCATGCGGGACTTCGTAGAAGCTCGCGTGTGCGACTCCTCTGACACCTATGCGTGTGTTACGTGTAGAAGCACGCGGCACATTTTTCTACGGGGCATCTTACTGTCGTGTCACGTCCCTGAGTGACTCAACTGCGGAAGAGACCGGTTTGAGTTCTCGAGAGCGTCGGAATGAGACGCTGCGTAGACGACGTGCCGAGGAAACGAAGCTTTCGCAATTAAATCATGGTTAACCAGAGCTAAACCACAGCCAATTTTTTTGTCAGACTTCTGCCTTTTTAAAGATTTCTTTCCCTTCATCAGTGCCGTTCTCGGTTGCCAGGTCGTCGGGACAGCACTGCGTGATCGTGGACTGCGGAAATAATCAAAGAAATCGGAAGCGGATCGCCGAAAACGTATGCGGGAAGCATACAAAGGCAGTCCCAATGCGGTTGCGGCATTGTTTCTGCTACACCCCTTTCCTGCCGCCTACGAATTAAATCGCCAGTATACGTCTTGCGTAAGCGGGAACGTCTTTGTACCAATTACGAACTCTCGGTTATGTTCAACCCATTTCGCCGATGACAGACGCACGGAAGAAAGCTCGGTACCGATGTCGAGCCTGATGGAGGACAAGCACTGGGCAAGTGATTTTGCTATCTTTATCGCGTCGCGCATTGTTTGAGAAGTTGTTTTCATTACCGTGAAACTACTGAGACCACGTCGTAATAGCGATGGGCAATATGTCTCCGTTTTGCGTTAAATTTGGCCTGGTTATCAGTGGTATGATCGTGGTGCCGCACAAGACTAACGCATCGTGCGCAGGTCCGCAACACTGTTTGTACGTTGCAACAGAATTATGGGCACTGGAAATTCTTGGTCAATCCTTGTGTTTATGGTTTATGGGGGTTTAACGTCCCGAAGCGACTCAGGATATGAGGGACGCCGTAGTGAAGGGCTCCGAAAATTTCGACCACCTGGGGTTCTTTAACGTGCAGTGACGTCGCACATCCCACGAACCTCTAGAATTCCGCCTCCATCGAAATTCACCCGCCGCGGCCGGAATCGAACCCGCGTCTTTCGGGTCAGTAGCCCAGCGCCATAACCACTCAGCCACCGTGGCGGCTGGTCACATCTTGACGTTATCCATCATTTCGGCTACTTTCAGCGGATGTGTGTGGGATGAGCGAATTAAAAAGAAGTAATTAAAGAAAGAGGATCGTGCAGTGGGTATAGCAGTAACTCTGTAGACAAAACACACACATCTCGGCACTAGTGATCGTTCCAAAAGTGGGAACGATCCCAGTACACTCAAACGTTCCTAGCCTGACTTCGGTACCGAATCCCAATGCTCGTTTTTCTCCAATGTCCGCTAAATTTGTTTTCCTTTCTTCATACTGCCTACTATCCTTTATTTCCGCTGCCCCAGCTCAGGTGCCGCCGATACAGTGATGGCAGATGCCGGGGTGGGCAAAAATCTTTTAACTTCCTTTTTATTATATTTTTGATTAAACACTTACTACTACTACTAAATTTGTGACTTTCTGCGGCTGCCGCTCAGCGCGATCACCGACTTGTATCAGGACCAGGCGTAAAAATGCCCGTCAGCGCACATTCAGTACCGCGAGATGGATGAGACAAACCAGCAGCAAGTCACGACGTATTGTTTTATGTCCACCGGGGCAGGATGGCAAACTTCATAAACAACAGTGAACGGCACGCATGTCACATGACCTGCTTAGTTTAAAATTATTTCACGCGATATGAAGTTAGCTCCCCTTTAAGTCGTGACAAGCAGAGTCGGCAGATATATACATGAAACAGGCCACACTGTGCAATTATCAGTGCGCGATGCATGCATATACTGCGGTGCGCCGTAGTACACCTGCATCGCGCGATCGGTGGCTGCGCATGCGGTTCCTTCGCTCTGCACTTGTGTGCACAGTTGCAGTTAGTTACAGTGAAAATGGGCTCATGCCTAACAGATAAATCATGGGCATCTCAGTAGTAAGCGGAGCGCGTCCCTTGGGCGTCGCTCCGGCCTGCGAGTGCGGCACTGACGATCTCTCACTCGCATTACGTGGTTTGTTCGGTCACCTAAACAAAACCAGCCATGTTCTCAGTTCAGAAGCCCCGCAAAACATGAACCTACCGGGCAGCGTGCACCGCGCAGTAGCATCACGCACAGCCCAAGATGGCGCCGGCGTTGACTCGCGTGGGGCGACACAAGCAAAGTAAGACGGTGGCGTCTATAGTGCGACTTTGTATAGAGACACATCTGCGTGTGTGACTCCGTTGAAGCTTGTGCGCGCCTTCGTACAGGCCTGTGAAGCGGTGCAAGGGGTTGGCGATTACTGCCCCGCCCCAACCTCGTGCTAAGGAGACTAAACCGCGGACGGAGCGACGCGTGCCGCAGCAACCGCCTAACGACAGCTGTTGCTTCAGGCACTTCTACGTGGCTCTGAAATCCTTGAGATTGTAATCAGTGACCGCATTTTAGTGCGCGAGCACTGAAACCCCCAATCTCGCAGATGTTTGTCTGTCCGATGCCTCCCTCCGTGACTTTGGGGTTGCTCGAGAAAGGCAACCCCTGTGAGCCCTCATGCCACTCATGGCGCATTGGTGCAGCGATTAAGCGATAAGCCGCTGCCCTGCGATGGCAGCCACTG
Source organism: Amblyomma americanum (assembly GCF_052857255.1). NCBI lineage: Eukaryota > Metazoa > Arthropoda > Arachnida > Ixodida > Ixodidae > Amblyomma > Amblyomma americanum. The sequence continues at coordinate 222,157,294 of NC_135500.1, read as the reverse complement.
GCGGGCCTTGTGCGACCCAAGTTGCTCTTTCCGAGTAACCAGTCATTCATTTAACTGCCACCTGCCATGGCGGGCAGTTTTCTCACCATACGGTGGGCAGGTTGTGATGACGCCGCAAGGTAACTTGGTCTAGATGCCCACCTGCCTCCTAGGTTGCTTCTCTGAGCATTTTTCGTGGATTTTTCGCTCGCGGTCAACGACGCCGAAGGTGATGCCGAATTTTCAGCGACACGAGCTCTTTAACGTTATCGCGTTAAAAATTTAGAGAATACCGTATCCTTGAACCAAACAAAGCTGATTATAACGCCATTAACTCATCATCAGAAGCTCACTTGGCCCCATACAATAAGCTGACAGGCTAATTGAACGCTATAGGTTTATGAACTCTACACAAAGAAAAACTATTTGAATTGCGTGAAACACATATTCCGTCAGGTGTTTTCTCCACCACCACCAGAAGCGGTGGTGGTGGAGAAAAAAAAGAGGCCCACCCACTTCACCCGATTATTTATTAAAGATGCCTCAAGGGCCCTTGGGCGAGGGCTTTACATTAGGGCTTTAAATATTGCAGAAAAAATTAAAGCTAGAATTTGAATTTGAGGCCAATTGGCCAATTAGAGTTACTTTTCCATTCTCGGTTAAAAGTTAGTCCCGATTCTAATACATTTTGGCGGCATATTCGGCGGAATGGTTAGAATGAGAGCTCTGCCCTTTCTTGAAAGATCATACGACCATTTTTCAGGATGACGAATCAAACCGTCAGTATTTCAATCGCTGCTTTCCATCCATATTTGCTTTTGCTCACTCAAGAACTCTTGATGTTATGTCCAGCTCGGACTGAAAGTAAACCCAATATCACATTCTCTGTGGCGAGGGCGTCCAGCAGCTACACGGTAAACAAGTATCAACCCAAATGGAAGTTCCCCTTTAAGCTCTAAATGCGGAAATGTTTACTCCATCAATATGGCGGGAAAATGCGGAAAAATCCCTTTTTTACTTCCTGCGCTGAAAATTGAGGAAAAAAGGAGTATTTCCCTCTTTTAATTCCCATTTTTAAATAGAGTTTCTTGGCCTCAGTGCTCCCTGGTCCCCACAGTGCAGTAAAAACACCTTTTTTCGCCGTCTGCACCGCCACTTAGCTTCTCGTCTGCTGCTGGTGAGTCATGTGATAATTACGGTGAGTGACGTCCCTTGGTTGCCATCTTCGATGTCGGACTGTACCCACTTTCCGCTACAGTACGCTACATTAAACTGCTCCTCCAACCACACTCGATCTTCCTCTGTCAGCGTTAGATCCTAGTCATCATTCTCACGGCTTTCTTGCGCATGACTCACGCAGTGCGTTGAAGCAGACTATCAACACCAACATTCAACGCCTAGCTCTTTAATCAGCTGATGAGGCTACGTTTTTCTTCAATCGCGCTAAGAAACCCAAGTTCGAAGGCATGAAGATGAAAGCAAGCAGTGCCATGCCGGAGTGCCTTCGGTGGCCTTCTCACTTTCAACTTATTCTGCTCTGGTTTATAGTGACCTGTAGCGTGATCCATGACCGTAAAAACTACTCGAGAACCCTTTTCAGCTCCGAACTATTGATTCTAAGGTTACATCGCTTTATCTACGATAACATGCAACCAAACGAGATAGCAAAATACAAGCAGACGATTCCTGCCGCCTCCGACTACACCGCCGCTGGGTTCTCACATGGCGAAAAGGACGCTTCACGCGTTGTCACATTTGAGCAGCGCAGTTCCCGGGATGCCCCCGCAGCTGGCACAGCTGTAACAATACGGACGAATAAACATGACGCCATTTTGTGTTCTATTTCGCTGGGTAGTAAAAATCTTACTCCCTTGTAAAGTACTCATATATACTTCTCTCGTATAGGAGTGTATATAAAATGCTCCACATATATGGGGTAACTAAAACCTCCTTTCGTGTGTGCGCTAGCGGGCAAGCCACTTGATCCCATCTGGGTCTCTTTTGTTGTTGTTGTTGTTGTTGTTGTTAAGGGTGTAATGAACACAGAAGCCGAATAAACCATGTAAACCCGATTATGCGCAGCGGCAGTTATCAAAAATGGCTGTGTAATAAGGAACGTCATGCAAAGCACAGCGTCGGGAACAACCAGCGGTACAGTCCAGGCACAGACCAGAGGCAGCGGTCAGTCCAGAGCACGCACGAGGGACGGAGCGTTCGGCGCTTCTCGTCGTCTTCTTCGTTAAGCGCCAGCCTCTAAAGTTTCCAAAGCCGAAGGCCAGTCTTACAGCTAGAATACTTTGTGTTGGAATTTAAAGCGGCTACTCCAGTCGTCCTTGAATGGCGCTGTTGGTTGCAGATTGGCACGGGTGATCCTGGTACACACGAGGAGGCCGCTCAGTGTCGTGCAGAACTACATACCGGTGTCCCTAACAAGTACTGTTTATGAAATAATCAAACATGTGCTTTACTCCGCTATAACGACTCGAAGAAGAAGACGATGGTTAGCGGGCTGGCTGTCTGAGATCGGTCCTTAATTTTCGGCATTTTTTTCCCAGTCCGAGAGCATTCGGTTCGTTTTTTGTTTGTGTCTGGGGTTCCCTGGCCACCGGCAGAAGCACGTCAAGTGACCTCCTGGGCGCTCTAAGCCGTATCCACGCTGACACGGAGCATCACCGCCAGCTGCACTCAATGCTGCAGCACTCATGGCAGCAGCGGCAACGGCTACCCCCAGTAGCAGCAGCTATACAGACCAGGGCCCTGCGAACAAGACTGCGCGACGAGTCTTTGGTACGGCTTGTCGCTTTGCCTAGTTGGTACGACATTATAAGAACAATGAATAACTGCGCAATAAGGACGGGACAAGAGAGAAGAACCATGCGGGAGAAGCGCAGACTAAAAACTGGTTTATTGCAGCAACGCCTCCTTCCTTCAGCCACAAAGCGCATGCGCAGCATTCACAAAGACAAAAGCCATAATCATCTCATCAAACCGAGAAACTCCAACTCCTTGCGGTACAGGTGTATTGAAGCCTCGCTAACACATTTGTCAGGCCCTAATCTCGCGATTTCCAAGGCTTCGATAATTTCACGCTCTTTCTTATCTCTCGCGCGTCCGATAACCTTAGTCCTGCTGAAAAGCGAATTGCATTCTTTGTCATCATACTTGCGGTCTAACAATGCTTAGGCAGGTTCTGCCCCCGTGAATCAGCTAAGGAACTGGCATGCTCTAATAATCTAATGTTGATGCAGCGGCCAGTTTGCCCGACGTACACCTTACCACAGGTCAGCGGAATTTGGTAGATTACATTCGATCTACAGTGCACAAACTTGTCCCGTCCTTTTTGCGCAGTTATTCATCGTTCTTATGATGTAGTTGGTTACTTTTCTGAATGGCCAGAAGTTGCGTTCTGCAGGGATGTGTTCTCCCGTACAGTGACGGATTTCCTCCTGGCGATATTTGCACGGGAAGGATGAATTGTTCTCAGATCATGGACCACAATATTCATCCCGAGAATTGGAGTCATTTCTTCGAGACAGATGAATCGAGCACAGATTTTCTGCTGCGTGTCACCCATAGGCAAATGGACAGACAGGTGGAAAGGTTTAACCGCGTGCTCAAATCCCATGTTCAGCTGGCCATATTGGAACAATAACCAGTAAAAAAAACTGCCACACAGTACTTAGGCACTTATAGAGCCACCCCTCATAGTGCCACTGGAGTCTCCGGGTGCGCTTCTGCATGGCCCGCACATGAGGTCATCCTTGGACGTGAATGAACATCCCCCCCCCCCCCCCCCCCGACTTCGCGGACCCCGCTCAGGAAATGTGCTCTCTTCGTAAGAGGGTGAAGGAGTATCGGCACAAAAATAAGGTGTATGCTGACCGATGAAGAGGGGCCCGAGTACCGAAGTTTCACGTCGGAAAGTATGTGAGAGTCAAGAAACCGGTTCCCGGCCCGAAGGGCTCTCCAAGTTTTGGACCACCGCTAAAAATCCTGCCTGGAGGGCGGGCTCACCTGGAACGCCTCGCAGTTTACCGCAGTACCAACGGAGACATCGTCACAGCATGCGGTGCTAGGCGGGGACCACAGCGGCCAAGCTGCGCAGACATCTGGCGGAACTTCACTGCCGTCTGAGCCACGTCAGTCAACATCACCAGGTCGATTACAGTAGAGTTCACAACGCACGCGACTTGCTTCAGGTGATGGTGCTGGTGTTGATAGTGCTGATTATGATGGTGATAGTGCTGATAGCGATAGTGCTGGTGGTTATAGTGCCTGTAATAAACCTGCTGTCGAGCCAACACCACTTCGTCGGTTGTCAAAAAATCTGAGGCAACCCACAAGATTTCAACGATATGTGCAGTGACATTTACCTACTTGTAGATATCTATGCTCGACACATTTTATTTATTTATTTATTTATTTATTTATTTATTTACCCACAACACCACAGTGGCATTACAGTGTGTGTGTGCGCGGGGGGGGGGGGGGGGGGTAGGTTGTACAAAGCAAACAAGAATTATTACAAGGGCAGTCACAATGACAATGCAAACAGCTCATTGTCAGTAATATTAACAAGAAATGATGACAAAGCATTCCATTCTCGAACAGTGTGAGGAAAAAACTACATCGTGAACATATCGGTTCTTGACCTCAATTCGCGTGCTTTATGTTTATGATCAACCCGCTCGGATCTGTAGTGTGGATGAAAAATGTACTTCTACCTAGGAATAGCAATCCTATTGTAAAATATATTATTAAAAAATTTAAGCTTTAGCTTTCTCCTTCTTACTTCGAGGGGTTCCCATAATAATTCCTGTTTTATGCCAGACACACTAATGTATTTACTACAATTCCCAGAAACATAGCGGGCCGCTAAGTTCGGGACTTTTTCTAATTTTTGTCTGTCGGTCTTTGTTGGTGGGTCCCATACAGTACAAGCATATTCTAGCGCGGACCTAATATACGTTTTAAATAGTAAATCCCTAGAGTCTTGCGGAAACATTCTCGTGCTACGGCGCAGAAAACCCAAACTTTCCCAGCAACATAATCAACATGTCGATGCCACACATAGTCTTGAGATGATGTACACAACTAAATACTTATATTAGGGAACAGTTTCCAATAAGTGGCCGTTTATGTTATAGACGTAATTAGGTACATTATTTTTCCTAGTGAAACACATGTGCACTGTTTTTTGCAAATTTATATTCATGTGCCACTGTTCACACCACCGGTGCAATGCATTTAGGTCTTCCTGCAAAGCGATTGAATCCTGGGAATTTTTCACTTCTCTGTATACTACACAGTCATGAGCGAAGAGTCGCATGTAGGAAGTAATATTCTCTGATAAGTCATTAATGAACACAACAAGAAGCAACTGCCCCAAAACAGACCCTTGTGGGACGCCTGACGTGACGGAAGTTACATTTGATTTGGCTCCGCTTATTGTGACATACTGACACCTTAAACTTAAATATTCCCTAATCCATTCAACAACCTTCTTATTCACATTTAAACAACGCATGTTTGTAGCACTTGTACCTGCTTGTGATACTTGTACATAACTGCTTTTAGGTAGGAATAGATGTAGCGTTCAGGGGTAACACTAGGCGTCCTTAGTAATTGAATCAAAATTGCCGTTTGGGCGAGTTGGTGTGACATGATTCGAAAAGACCAGCGCGGAAACAGACAGGGACACGAGAAGAAAAAACACTGACGACAGTACAGCACAGCGCTCGTCCTGTCCTCAGTGTTTTTTCTTCTCGTGTCCCTGTCTGTTTCCGCGCTGGTCTTTTCGAACTTAGTAATTGAGTGATATATATATATATATATATATATATATATATATATATATATATATATATATATATATATATATATATATATATATATATATATATATATATATATATATATATATATATATATATATATATATATATATATATATATATATATATTGCTAGTAGAACTGTACAATTAATCGTGTTCGTACGTTACGCCTGTAGAGACATTTAATGTTTAAAAAAAGCGGGTTTATATCTTCTTTTTCTTCGGGAGGGCTCTATAAAACATGTCTATTTTGTTTCTCACCCGTTTCCAAAAAGTCTCTTTCCTTTTCTTCTTTATCTGTACATGAGTGTCAACCGCTGCTTGCCACGGGGTGGCGTGACCGGCTCAGGCAGTTTCCCACCTTTAGTCACGTCCCCAAAAACAATGATGTATTATTGTCTTCAATAAATTAAAAAATATAAGAATTTCATTGGAAACGGCAAATTTCGTCATGGGGCCTCGATTACCGCCCTTATCTGAACACACCCATATAATTCTGGCGGTAGGCTTCACAGTCGTACACAACCGCTTGCACCATCCCGAAATTTTCTGGGAATAGGGCTGACACGTGTCAGACAGACCTTACTCATTTAAAAGTTCTGTCTCGCCAGCTCGTGGGCTGACCGAAGAACAAAGGCCGAAAAAAACACTTCTGTCCCAATTAACGGCTTATGTTCCATCCCCCTAATTAGGCACAGTGGTGCGCAACTGGAGGAACCTTATGCCTTTTTTTTTTTTCAGTATAGCTAGGGAGCACTGCAGTCGAACCCCTGAATCGCAGGATACCTTCCCCTCGTCGTAGAAGTAACAAGAGTCGTCTCCTCCTGTTCAAAGTCAGCTCAAGCCCAGCGTCGGGAAATCAGCCGGATGGATGGTCGCGTGGCGTGCACATAGAAGCATTCCATCAGTAGCTTGGAACTGCGGGGCGATGAGACAAAATGACGTTCCCACCCAGCTCAAGATCGCCCCAACAATGCACGCACAAGAGGCTCGGCTAACGGCGCGTTTGAGTGTGAGACATGCAAAGTAAAATAGCTCAGCAGGTTATCACGAGAGGTCGATCAGGTTTGAGTTATTAACAAACTCGCGGCGTACCAATTAATGTGCATCAGCTTGCTCGTTTGCGGAGGAATGTGAAAACCGCATGCAGCGATTTGCGCGTGCATGGCGGCGGCACGTTGTATCCGACGCGGGTCTCTCGCTCTGCCTATTTTGTTTTGCTTCTATCTTTCATGCCTCAAGCGTCGGGCGACTAGCCAATAAAAACGCCGGACCTTTCAAGCACGAGCAATGCCTCTCGGTGCCAAATCTGCTGCTCCGTTCATGCGGAATGTCGTCCTTCTTGTTTTTTTCCTTTCGTGCGTATACCAGCTGTCAAAGAATGGCTTGCAACTACTGGCGCCCAAAACTTGGGGTGGGCGCATGAAACTGTTTCGCAGTCAAATGCGTCACTTTTCTCTTTCTATGCCCTGATTTTGTTTCGACGACAAAAGAACGCGAATAACGCTTGCTTAATGTCGCAGCAGCAAGAGTGGCGGTGGTAGACGGAGCTTAATTGTTGGAACGTGACCCATTACTTTTCGTCTGGCGCACACAAATAAAACATAGACCCAAACTTTCCCCCTCGGCGATATGTCTCACCTGACAGTCGTTATTTGCATTTTTTAGCTCAAGACAGGGATCGATAAGAAAGAATGAATATCAACGAGCACCAGTACTGAGTACTGCCGATGCAAAGGGGCATGCAGCCCTATCAAGCTGGCTACTGGCAGCTTTTTCTGCAGGCCTCCTACATCATGTATAGTGATGTAAATAAAGTTCTATTCTATTCTATTCTATTCTATTCTATTCTATTCTATTCTATTCTATTCTATATATTGTGGAAGGTGATCCACATTTATTTTAGGTCCTGGTAGCCGCGGCTGGTGAGCCGGCGGAGCGGGCTGTTGACGTTGCTAAACAGGACGGTTGCCGAAAGCGTGCGCTTCTGCGCGAGGCAGGTCGCGTTCCCAGCTTCATCTTCTTCATCAGCACCGCCGGCGATGCCAGCGCCGCTACAATGCCACTAATCTATCAGCAGACTCCTTTCTTTAAGAGAAAATTGGCGGAGTGATGATATGTACCGATGTGGCAAAGCTGGGACAGCCTTAATCTTTCGCTGCATTCCCGCTGCTCTTTGATTTCGCAGTCACTTTTTCGTTCCGCTGCTGGTGCTTCACTCCTTTGATCTAACGCGCCGCCGTTCCTTCATTGGTTCGTCTTACCGCGAGTGTCAAAGGCGGAAGACTCCGCCCGCGAAGCCTGCAGGATGCCTGCAGGAAGACACCGCTCACTCCGTTCCAGCAAATCGGTATGGATCTGCTTGGACCTTTCCCTACCGATGGATCGCTGTTGCGGCGGACTATACCTCACGCGCTATGCCCGAGCTTTGCCTTATTCAACAGCTTTTCGTCGAGTGAATCGTTTTTCGACACGGTGCCGCAGAGGTCCTGACCACCGATCGTGGAGCCGCAGTCATGATCCAACTAGCGTCCGAGATTTTGAGCTAAGCCGCAGCGCAAAACTATACCGCATACCATCTGCAAACAAACAGGCTCACTGAGCGCCTATGTATCTCTATGTGCGTCGATATCGAGCACAAAACTTGGGACGAAGTGTTACAATACCTTGCTTTTGCGCACAACACCGCTATTCAGGAGACCACCGGATTTTCACCTGGTGCACGGACGGGGAGTGAGTGGACGCTTTGCTGCCCCACCAGCCACTTCGGTGCTCAGCGCATCACGCGGAAGAAGCCCGGCAGCTGGCACGACTTCGCATCCCAGCGCGTCGATGCACGCAGCGTCGCACGTTCATTTCCGTGCTGGTGATCGAGTGTGGATGTGGACTCCAGTCCGACGCCGCGCTCTTAGCGAGAAGCTGTTGAAACACAACTTTGGACCGTACGAGGTGTATAGGAGATTTACATGACGTGCTGCTGCCAAATGTAACGCGGCCGTCTCGCCGACCGCCTCACTGCGAAGTCGTTCACGTGGTTCGCCTCAAAGCGTACTGTGACCGCTAGGAGCACGTGTTCTAATTTTCCCGCTTAACGCACATTTCTGTGCTTTAGCCATGCCTTTTGCTGGGCATCATTTGTGCTCCCTCGACTTGTTGCTCGAAGCGAGTCGACGGCAAAGCGGAATAGGATCCGGGAGAATCGCCCGTGAGCTGCGTCGCGACCTCTCTGTCTTCGGACCTCTACCCCTCCAACCCTGCTATCCCCCCTCATCCTAACCCCACCCGGGAGGACTAGGAGGCGACCCTGCTCGGCTGCTCTGACCTACGGGCCCAAAAGGCCATGGTTGAGCGCGCCCGGGCAGCGGCCGACGCCACTGGGGTCCCGTACTAGGGAGCCCACCTAGTGTTTGTGAGGGAAGAGTCGGTCGTGCTCTTTTCGAGGCAATAAATGCATTCGCCTGGCTCTGGCTCTCTTTCACCTGCTTTATAGGTGTCTCAACAACCCGTGACAGTATTAGCTTGCTAATTTTGAACCAATGTCGTTGAATTCAGTTTTTGTATGATTTTGCAAAACCAAAGCGACCACTGCTACTCCTTTACTGCGAAACCTGTCATGCTTCGCGAGTAAATTGTTAGCATACAAGTTTGGGGGTTTTGCGAGGGCCCAACTGATGTGCAGACAGGTTGAATTTGTGCCAAATAATCTGTCAGTGAATTTTCTCGGTGTATTTCGATTCACGAATCCTTGCAAGTACGGGACCGAACAAAATGACACAGTACTCTCCTCGTGCCGTTTAAATTATTGAAAATCAAGTGAGCTCACGCTGCTATAACTACAGCCCGCTTAGGCCGCTGGTGTGCTGATTAAGAGACAAGTGAATGACTGGCAGAAGGCTTATGTTGTTCTAGACTTCTATTTACTACTCAGTTCACTAATCATCTCAGTAGTACATTCTCATGACGACGTAGTGCTAGTAAAGTATGCCTGCTTCTCCCAAATTTAAAATCATGTGTAGCCTGCAGGTTGTCGCATCACTTGTGGCTGTGAAGCGAACTTTTCCGGCATCCCTAGGCAGTTGCACGGCGAATCCGCTACCTGGAGACAAAGCTCACTCGCGGAGCATGAGTCTGCTAGCCTTCTAAAGCTGGCGTTCATCCGTTCAACGCTCAAGCTGCAGATTTTATACATGCCGTTTTTTTTTATTTTGTACCGCTTTATAAAAAAAACGACGCTGATGGTCACATGGATGCCGCCTTCACTGAGTGTGTGCGGAGCTCGCCAGACTTAAGATAACGAGACAGCGGCCGAGGTTATGGCCATTCAGTCGATATTCGCTAATTATATGTTTAATCATTCGCTTAAGCCTGCATGGTGTGACTGCATTATTGAAGACTATTGATTCGAGGCTAATCCAACTTGCAGGTCCTGCTAAAGGGCGATCGGTCAACTCCCTGCTTTTCCTCAGTGTACGCCCACTTCTGGTGAACGCTGAGCTTCTTGTTTCGAGTTGAGATACGAAAAAGCAGGGAACTGATTGGTGAATATCCCAGTACATCTTGCCCTTTGGCATGTTATGCGAATTGGATTTGCCTCGAATCAATACAGTCTTCAAGAGTGCGATTGCAACATGCAGCGTTCTGTGAATAATTATAAAGATGATTGACAAATATTGGCTAATTAGTCGCATAATCGTGAGTGCTGTCTCGTTATCTTTAGTTAAGGCAGCATCTACGTGACACCCTCGTAGCATCTACATGAGTGTTAAGGCAGCATCAACGTGGTCATCAGAATCATGTTTATGTGTGTGTATATATAGCGTATATGCCCTGACGAAAGAAATGCCATTCCCGAAACTATTTTCACAATAAACCTTTAAAACGAACAGTCGCGTTTTTTCGTAAGGATGTACTTATAAGAGCCAGCCGTCAAGCTCGCCCCGTCTGCCCACTGACGTCATCCGGCTGGGGACGCGCGGCGAGGTGTGTCGCCCTAATCGGTTGAGAGCTACTGCGAGTAGCGGTTTTTAGATATTATTTCTAAGTTTAAGGGTTCACGCACAGGTTTCAAATAGGACTCGAATACACACTAAGACCATTTGTACAGATCCGCTGCACCAGAATATGCCCGCCGAAATTATTTCAGGGTCCCTTGAAGGAACTAATCACTCACTGACATCCACCAAGCGCCACCATGCGTCTACAAAGGAAAGGTATGCAGCTCACACAGAAACTTCGTAGTTAAAGAAAATTTCGTCCTGCTCCGGGATTCGAACCCGGGAGCACCGCTTCACTGGAGAAGTCGCCCGACCAACTGAGCTAACCAGGACGGCTAGCAGATCCTAGGGGGAGAGCGAATTGATCAATAGCTCGGCATGGGAACGGTGCCGGCCAAATATTTAGGGAAAAACCCCAAGGTTTAGTTTACTTGTAATTGTTCCCTTATGGCAAATATACTCCGCCTTTGGGGATTTCCCTAAACATTTGACCAAAGAAAGTTATATTTGAATTGCAGAGCAAGGGCAAATTGATTATATTTTAGCTGAAATTAGAAAAAAATGACAGGTGCATGTATTAGGGAGTCAGACGCGTGCCAAAGAAAGGAAAACTGATTCACGGGCCACCAAGTGTCACATGATGGATAGAAAATTGGCTGGAACAACGTCACTGCGTTTAGCGCAGGACAGGAGTAATTGGAGTTGCTGTTATATGAGATGCTGCTCTGCAGTAAACTCTACTCGGCTGTTGATGTACGCAAGATCTTCTCATTTAAAAAAGAGTTGTTTTACAAACTAAGAGAAGTTGGCCAATTTCTTCTGAAGTGGAATCCGATCCAACTTCTTTTTTTTTTTCATCGAGTCGTAGCACTGCCGTACAGATGCGCAGGCGCCACTCTCGGACTCTCGGAAAGAGGGCGATGTCCCGTTCTTTCACTCCCACCTTCCTCTCTCCCCTTGGGGCGCGGACCGGGTGTCCGCCGAGATGCGAGACAATTACTGCGCCATTTCCTTTCGCCAAAAACCAATTTTCATTTTTCAACAGTGAACAGCGCTGCTTGGCAGCACAAAGATCCTTTTTGGGCACAGTGACCAGTTCGTTCGTGAACTCATGGAAGCCCTGCACGTGCGCTTGAATAGCGTTAATTGTAACACTCAAACTTAAGGACGATTGACTGATAGGGAATGGTGGAACTAGCGAAACAGACGCAGGACTAGAACAAGAACTAGCCCAGCAATTTACTGTATTGGACTGACTGGGAATTTGACTATTTAGTCTCATCACTTGGGTTGCAATGATTATCTTAGCGTTTTGGTTGCTACGCGTGGTGTAAAATGCGATTATTGCTGCCTTTGTGTTTTTTTTTTGTCGTTTGTGTTCCTATTTATATGTGCTTGACGCCGGGAGGCACAAGAACCTCAAGGCCACCTAAGACTGTCCACAAGAGGGAGCGTCATACTGCGCTAAGAAGCAACCAATAAGCTTCTAATGAGCTGATGCATAATGTTTTCTATATTGTTCTCGAATAAACTTCAATTGCGCCTGCCTGGTACTTCTTCGCTTTGTCCGTGTTTTCAGCTATACGTATTGGAAGTTGATTGCGGCTCCTGTGCTAAGCACATGTACTATACGCCTTGGGAAGAGAACAGACTATGTAAGCGAAGACAACTCACGGCACGTGCACGGGGTAGTGCACCGGGTAGTACTCCTTGTGCTCCCTACGGACAGGTATGGGGATGGGCATCATGCTGAAGCTTGAGTGGCCGCCCAGCGCCGACGCGGCCAGGGCCATCTTGAGAAACTTGCCCTGCTCCGAGGGACGCGTCAGGACGGAGAGTAGCACGACTGCCGCCATGCACCGCTTCCAGGCGCCCATCGCGGCGCTCAGTTGGACGACGGAGTGCCCGGTGCCCTGCGTTGTTAACACCGCGCACTTGTGGCTGGCCCTTTCCAGGCGCCTCAGTTTTCGTAACCAGAACGCCCGTAGTGCGGCCTCACTTAAAAGGAAAGTGCGCACTGTCTGCGCGGCGAGAAAAGCCAGTGCTTTCAATGTTCTGCACAGCCCAGCACAGAATAAAAAAAGGTAGGGCATATTCAAGTGCCTTACCAAGAGGAAACACGCCGGCTTAAGAGGCTTCCCAGTGGACCGCTGGAAAGGCAGTGCGTCGCACATGCATGCTCACCTCTTGGAAGCAGCCAAAGGACCGCCTATTCTTCCATGAGCCCTGCTGCGGCTCGTCCTTATATATGCGTGTGTCCCGTTCTACTCGGCGGCCGATGAGAGGAGAGGAAAAGCAAGCGAGCCGTTGGGGGAAAAAAAGCCCAGTGCCCAGCGGAGCCTGGCGGACCCGCTTAGAATAGCCGCCAACCAGCCTCGCATCCACGCCGCGTAGAGAATGGCAAGCCGGCGACATCGTTGGACGCCCGGCCGAGAAGCGTGGCTCCCTTGGCGTGAACGGCCTTTCGTTTGTTGAGGCTGCCTTCACTGACAGTCCACAATGTCGGCAGGCCGCTGCTCATCCTCAAGGACAGCTGGTACTGAGCTCAGCTCAGCCTCACGAAAGCTAGTGATGTGGAGCAGGCCTTAGTTAGTCGAATTAGCGAACCCTTTCTTCCGGACAGTCGTTTAAGTCGTGTCGGCGGCTATTGTGAATTGTAAGCAGAACTGTTCTTTAATAATGCCGGGTGCGACACCCGGACTCCAAAGTCAGTCATGAGCGCTGGCCAGCATTTCAGACCCTCTACGACGCCGCATTTCAATCCTATCTCCCGTGGCAGCTGGTATGATCAAAGAGCTCCTATTTTCGCGTGAAAATTCTGTTAATTGGAGGAGTCAGGGCATGTCATTAGCTCACTTTACTTTCCCCGAACCAATGACATCAAGCATTCAGACTTTGCTTTAGGACTGCGCTACAAAAGCATACGATCAATCCGGCTAATGGATAAGCTGTCAGTTGAAGAATGAACATCTGGCTTTAAACCGATAAAACGCAACGCCAAGCCAAACGATATAAGCAAAGCAGGCGCCCTGCAGCAGTTTCTTCATGTCTTTTGCATTTTTTTTTTGCTCTTTACTAAGTGGAACACGGATGCGCCAGGTGATTCTGACTGTGATGTCGGTACTGGGATGAGTCTCCGACTAGAACACAACGTCACACCAGCAATTGGTCAAATGTTTAGAGGAATCCCTCTAAGGTGGATCATAATTGTAATAAGGGAGTAATTGCTCATTGGCGACCACCGAAGCGCAGCCATACGGCTACGAAAGAAAGCCAGTGCAGCTTCGACAAAAACTTCGCAAATAAAGAATTCTCTAACTGCGAAGTTTTTGTGGAAGCTGCTTAGACAAACGACAAAGAACATTGTTTGTTGCACGCAACATGCGTTTTCAAAACTGAGCCATGAGCTCATTAGCGACAGCAGGACCTGTATAAAGCTGCTCTTCTGCTGCAACTCATTGTTCATAGAGATGGACGGAGGAAATGCCCTGCCTGCTGTCAAAGGTGATGACGACGATGGGATCTTCCCGCACAACGGAATTGACTAGTCGCAGTATTTTAGCATCCTCAGGTTTCTACAGAATGTGTTCCTATTCCGCTACTGCTGAAAGGATCAAGCGCCTCTGTTTGTATTGCAAATGCGGACAGCTTTAAAGTTCCCTGGCCACAAGACGTTTATCACAATATGCAATGTGATGAGCTTAGTCAGTTTCCATGCCCTTCTTATGACCTTGAACTTGACGGTTTCCCTGATGCGACCTTCATTTGTTTTCATCATTTAAAACAGATTTGAAGGTCCCTTGGTAAAAGCGATAGCATGCAGAAGAAAGTATAACGAAAGAAAAATCACACGCAGAACCAAGCTGGCTAGTTCAAGTGCTCCTAAAGCCTTAATTCCTCAATCACACTAGGGGCCACACCTGTCCACTGTATTGCCGGCATACATGTCCGGTTCTGTGCAGACATCGCGCCGTGCGTGCAAATGCAACCCTTTTATTTGCACTGGTTGACTGGTTTAGTGTTTGACATAGTTTCACACAGAGGGGGACTTTTCATGCAACGAAGAGGCCATCGCACTGGACTGCCGCCGCGGCTGCTTCCGTGCCGCGACAGACTGCCTGGCGCCGCTTTTGATGCTGATGCGAAGTTCTTTTTTCCATTTAGTCGGCATTGCAACGACGAACAATTTGGCTGTCGACGGCGCAGCGCCTCCGCATATCTTTCGCGACAAATATCGACGGAGGCAGGCACGGGACCCGCCGCGGTGGCTCAGTGGTTAGAGCGCTGGGCTACTGATCCGGAGTTACCGGGTTCGAACGTGGCCGCGGGGGCAGCGTTTCGATGGAGGCGAAACGCAAAAGGCGTCCGTGTGCTGTGGGATGTCAGTGCACGTCAAAGATCCTCAGGTGCTCTAAATTATCCCGGAGTCCTCCACTACGGCACCTCTTCCTTCCTATCTTATTTCACTGCCTCCTTCCTCCCTTCCCTTGCTGCACGGTTCGAGTGTCCGCCGAGATATGCGAGACCGCGACATTTCCTTTTTCCAACAACCAACTTCCATTTTCCTGCGCGGGAACTCGAAGCCTTCGCTACAGAAAAAAAGGGGCCTTTCCCCTCACAATTCGGTGCTGCAAATACAAGATTTGATTGCACAGCTTGCGACTACTCCTACTTCATTTTTCATCAGAAGACAAGCCACGCGAACATGTCCACTTCTCCAAGGATCCCTAAGCTCGCACGCTGTCCTGCAGAATTAAAAAAAAATTTCGAAAGGAATTATTACGTGAAACCGAAATTGCACAGACGTTTCTGAAGCGTCATCGTTTCATCATCATCATCAGCCTGACTAGCCCACTGCAGGGCAAAGGCCTCTCCCATGTCTCTGCATTTTTAGTTACTTATTTTGCCCTAATTATTACTCACTTGTTTGAACGTGTTGAATTTTGTGGTTTCAATATGTTATACTGCACTTAACCAAATGTTACCCGAACTCTGCCCTCTGTATATTTACCATCATTTGTTGTGAGTTTATTTGTTATGTGTGCTTTCTTTTCATCATCCCCCCCCCCCCCCTATGTAATGCCCTCTTCTGGGTCTTTAGGGTAAATAAATAAATAAATAAATAAATAAACCCTGTCCTTTGCCAGCTGCGGCCACCGTATCCGCGCAAACTGCTTCATCTCATCCGTCCGCCTATTATTTATTATTATTTACAGATACTACAATCCATAAGGAATTTTAGCAGGGCGGGAATATAGCAGAGCGCAAAAATAATCGCAGGCAACAGAACAAAGTAAAGGCAAAAGTGCACTGCCAGGTCACTGCAACAAACGTCATTTGTTAACGCAATGCGCAGAAAAAATAGGCAAAAATTCACTGCAAAAAAGCAAAAAAAAGGCATTTCTGAGCTTTTGCGCCGCCAACAGAGACTGGCAGTAAACAAAGAAAGGGAAGGTTGAGTCACTGTCGTATTAGTTGATGCCTCTGCTTCGTGGTATATCCGCAAGACAATGTAATTATATAAGAGATGTTAACGTTGTAGCGTCTGTTTACAACCGGGTACATAAATTTTAGTCTGGAAAATCGATTACGCTTGGTTAGTTGCGACAAGTTGGCTCGTTTTAAAAGTTCTGTGACTGACGCGCGACAGAAATTATTGTAGATAAAGCAAACCGCCTTTTTCTGCACCCGTTCAAGCTTTTTTATATTATATTGTGTAAAAGGGTACCACATAATTGCTGCATAATCGAGCACCGGAAGTACAATTGTGTTATATGGAAGTAAACGGACATTGATTGTGGACAGTTTTAAGGCTCTCCTGAGAAAAAAAAAACAATTTACTGCAGGCGTTAGCGGTTACTTTATCAATGTGCATATTCCATTTGAGGTTGTTAGTTATCCATCGGCCAAGATATTTGTATTCTGTTACTTCAGAAAGAAGAATATTGTTAGCTGAATAATTGAAGTTAAGCTTATTCTCCTTTCTGCCGCCCCCTGCTACGCTTGCCTTCTCTTGGAATCCACCCCGTTGCCTTTAAAGGGGCTCTGAAAGGGGCTCTCAGTAAAGTTGCGGTGTACGTAGCATGTCAAAGGACGCCAGTTCACAGATATCCTCCAGCAAGAATTTTTTAATGTGCTTTCTGGAAGCAGAGTTATCTGTAGTTAAAATGTGAATATCCGCGTTTCGCGCTTTTCTCTCTCCTCTCGTCACTTTTGCACACTGAAATGCCGGCGCTCCCCCGCCAGCCTCACCTACTGAAGTCACTGGAACACCCGGCCCCTCCGCTAAGGCCCAGTCTAGCCACCCTACCTCCGCCGGCTGCCGACGCGAGAACTCCGGAGGGGGGTATCTTTAGGCCGCGGCCATCGTGCTATTTAACATCAGAAATACCTGGCCCAATGATAGTCCTCCGCTGCTGACGTGACGCGTTGCGCGCTGAACCCTTTTCGTTAGCCTCCACATTTCTGCCCCGTAGTTGAGTACCGGTAAGATAAAGCTGTTGTACACTTTTCTCTTGAGGGATATTCGTAAACTGCTATTCATGATCTGAGAGAACCTGCCATATGCGCTCCCCCCCCCCCCCCCCCCATTCTTATCCTTCTAGTTATTTCCCTCTCATGATCCGGATCAGCGGTCACTACCTGCCCTAAGTAGGCGTATTCTTTTACCACTTCCAGCGCCTCGTTGCCAATTCTGAACCACTGTTCCCTTGCTAGACTGTCGAACATTACTTTGGTTTTCTGCACTGTGAATTTTTAGACTCACCGTGCTGCTCTGTCTGTCTAACTCATGGATCATGCAGTGCAGTTCATCTCCTGAGTGGCCCAGCAAGGCAATGTCATCAGTATTTTCACATAAGGCTCTTCTACACCCTGATTCCGCAATGCCTGCATGACCGCTGAGGTTTCCACAGAGTCGAATTCTTTCTCGTAATCAATGAAGGCTATATATAGAGGTTGGTTATATTCAGCGCACTTCTCTATCACCTGATTGATAGTGTGAATATGACCTATTGTTGAATACCCTTTACAACGCAGTGGTGGCCGAGCGTTTGAGCATCCGCCTCGCATGCGGGAGGTGCGGGGTTCGATCCCCAGTGCCGCCGGCTACACACCGGTGATACAGTGGGTACAAGCTTTCCCTTCGTCCGGTGCTCGGCTTATTTAGGGTGAAATGCTTGGGAAATGGGTCTTTCACCCCACCTTGAGCAAACGAAAATGTCTTGTGCCATGGCGCTCTTTGGCCGCAGGTGCCCTTGCGCCATTAAAATCCACTATCATCATTAATACCCTTTACGAAAGCCTGCCTGATCATTTGGTTGATTAAAGTCTAAGGTTGCCCTGACTCTATTAGCGATTACCTTAGTAAATAGCTTGTAGGCAACGGAGAGTAAGCTGATCGGTCTGTAATTTTTCAAGTCCTTGGCGTCTCCTTTCTTATGAATTAAGATTATGTTTGCGTTCTTCCAAACTTTCTGGTACGGTCGAGGTCATAAGAGATTGCGTATACAGGGTGGCTAGTTTTTCTAGCACGATGTCCCCTCGATCCTTTAACAAATCTGATGTTACCTGGTCCTCACCAGCTGCTTTGCCCCTTCGCATAAGGCTTTCCTTACTTCCTCTTTTGTTACTGACGGGATGACGCACTATTGTGCGCTACTTTCTTTTTCATTAACGTTCAAATTACGTTGGCTACTGTGCAGATTTGTGTAGAACTCTTCGGCTACTTTAACTGTCTTATCCATACTGCTAATGACATCTCCCTTCTTGTCTCTTAACACCTATGTCTAGTTTCCTCTTTACCGCTTTTAGGCTACCTCCGTTCGTTAGAGCATGTCGGCTACCTCGGGCTTATTTATTAACCTTGATAGCTGTGCCAGTTTATTATTTCTGTGGGGTTAAACGCCCTCATGCTTTGGCGTTTCTTAATCAGATCTTTCGACTCCTGAGGCAGCTTGCCGGTAACCTGTCGAAACATCCCACCGCCGACTTCTATGGCGCACTCCGTAATGATAGCCGTGAGATTATCGTTCATTGTATGAACATTAAGATCGTCTTCTTCAGTCAAAGCCGAATATCTGTTCTGCGGCGAAATTCTGAATTCCTCTACTTCCCCTCTTAACGCTAACCCGTTAATGGGCTTCCGCTTCACTAGTTTCTTCTGTTCACTCTTCAAATCTAGGCTAATTCGAGACCTTACCATTCTGTGGTCAATACAACGCACCTTTCCGACGACCTCCACTTCTTGCACTATGAATCTTTTACGGCGGGCTAGTAGACCAGAACCGCACTCAAAGAGAAACAGAGAGTGTGAGGGGGAATCAGTTTGTGACATCAGATGTTTTGAAAAGGGAAGATCGGTAAGCCAGCAAGCTGTTCATAAAAAAGGAAAACTTTTCGAAATATATGCTGCACCAAATAAACTTACATTTTGAGCATTTGTAATTTGCCGCATCGGTTACAGTTGCGGTAAGAAGTTTACATTTGAGCTATGGGTACCAGACCTATTTAGATATGATTACGACCATATTGGTTCCAGATGAGGCCTTTTCGTCAGAGCCGCACAACTAAGCAGCCATGGTTAGACTTGAAATCTCACGTCTACAACTTACATGAGGGCAAATTCTCATTCAGCTATTGGTTTAACGTTAGATGTCAATGGTATTGAGGTATCTTCGTGGTCTACAATTGACCACGGTACGTCAAGTGACGACTACCGAATCACTTTCGTCATTGCATGCAGCCCGCTTAGGGCAACTGGTTACGCACAAAATTTTGTCAGTAATACACTGTTCATGAGTCTTCTAGGCGAGGCCTTCTCGTCTGTTGTTCCCTCGGATAAATCTTACCGGGGTCTTCAAGTATTATCTTCCGTGTTAGACGTCACTCGGCGATCAGTCAGTTAAGTCAACCGTTAAAAATAAGACTTCTTCGAGCTGGTGGAATGAATACTGCGAAAGAGCCTATCGTCAGAGGAAACCCGCATGGAAGAACCCTAGCGCATATACCTGCAGTGCCCTAAGAACTGGATAAATTGCAAATTCTTTGCGGCATCTTTTAAAAGAACCATTTCTAAGGCTAAGGATGGATACAATGCAAATCTGAACACCTATTTTTTTAACTCAGTCAACCGGAAGTCTCTCTATAGATATATGAAACGTGCTAACGTTCTGCCCTCTTCTCATATCGTTCTGTCGACAGTGTTGAACCCTGGGGAGAACAGTGATCAACTGGGGTCCATAGCTCAAGACCTTGCTGCGCGTTTTCATGCTCGCACTGCTTTTCCTTCGACCCCATTTTATTTGAGTGCAGACATCACTGGGGTCTCCGTATCTGATTTAGCGTCTGTAGTGAATTGTCTGCAGTCTGCTGCCCCTGGGATTGACGGAGTAACAGTTGGCATGCTAAAGGTTTATAATACAAAACTTTGCCCCGGACCTCTTGCAGATTGCCAATTTGTCTTTGGAAGAAGCCAAGATTCCACAAAATTGGAAAACAGCGAAAATAATTTTATTGCTGAAAGAGCAGAAAAGGGGTTTTGATCTCGACAATATTTGGCCGATTGCTCTCACTTCAAATTTGGTTAAGCTTGTAGAACGGGTAGTCTTCAGCCGCCTCACGAATCATGTTCTGTCTCTTCAAAGCTTCAGTGAGGCTCATATTGGCTTCCGCTGTGGGTGTTCAATTCGGACCACGCACATAGACTTGGAGAGCCGTATTAGGGTCGCTGTGAAGCAGCAAAAAGAGGTATCTGCTCTGGTTAGTTTGGATATTGCTAAGGCGTATAACAGCGTTGAACACGGCATTCTGCTTCAAAAGCTAGCTAGTGTACAACCTCATTGGTACCTTTTCGCGTGGATAAGGGAGTTCTTAAGGAATAGATAATTAGTCCAGAGGTGTCCCACAAGGCTCCGTTCTTTCGCCGTTGTTGTTGAATATACTAATGCGTGATATCCCTATTCACCCGGTCGTTAAAGTTTATGTGTATGCGGATGATAGTGCTTTGTTCGCTTCTGCCAAAAATATTCATGTCCTGTATCGATGGTTGAAAGAGTGTTTAAATGCTCTGGAAATTTGGCTCGACAGCCTGATGTTAACTTTAAATGTCAACAAGTGTGCCGTCCTTGTTTTTCCACAGTCATCTCCTCTTCACATCTCTTTGTCGTATCACTCTATCCTAATCCCGCAAATTGATTCGTTTAAATACTAGGGTATGCTATATGACCCGCAGTTATACTGGCGGCCCCATATTAGAAACATTATGCTTAAAGGTGAGCGTGCCCTTGGGCGGTTGGTTAGGATCAGCAACAAAAAATTTGGTATGTGTCGGGACACTTTGCTCTTTCTTTATAAGGCCTATGTGCGACCAATACTTGAATTCGGCTCTGTTCTCTTTTCTCCGTACTTTTTTCTGGGTGCCCAAGGTTGAACCCCTGTTTGTTATGGAGCGACGCGCTCTGCGCCTTTGCTTAGGTCTGCATAAATCAGTGGCTAATACTGTGCTGTACTCGTAGGCGTGGACACCTGACCTAATTTTGCGGTTTCAGCTTATTACTGTGCGGACGTTTTTAAGGTCTTTGGAGCCTGTTCCTGGATTGGCTGACCCAATATTTAGAACGAACCCATCTCTATTCTTTGGTACCTTTTTGGCCTGGGTATAAGCTTCCTCGGGTTGTGTTCACTAATTCCCTGCTGTCAAAAATTTCTGTGTCAATAAATTCGGCAGTACCAGTTAACCACCGCCGCGCTGACCCTGTGATCTCCTTTGATGACACCCTCCCGGGGAATGCGAAAGATCTGCCTCCCAGTGCATTAAATGGCCTTATTGAGGAGTATCTGGATAATTTTCCTAACCATATTGCCGTTTTACAGACGCCTCCCAGCAAAATGAAAAGGTAGACATTGGCATTTAATGAATGGCTCTTGATTGGAGTTATTCATTTCGTGCCCCTGACTATAAGCTTATTTTTGTCGCCGAGTTTCTCGGTACTTTTATGAGCCGTTTCCTTCGATCTTTTATTCCACAACATATTACAGAAGTACGCTTTAACTGGGTCCCTGGACACTGAGGCATTGCTTCTAATGAGAGGGCTGATTTTTTAGCAAAGTCTGCACTTGGTGGGCCTATTGTCCCGTTCGTCCCAAATACTGTCTTCGTGACTGCAGCGCGCTTCCAACGGTTCCAGCGCCTCCAGTACTTGAGCCATGATCCTCTCCTTGCTGTAGCAGATTTTCAACACCTGGCATTTCCTTAGAGTGTGCGGATGTGCAGTTCGAGGAAATGTGAGGTGTCCATGACCCTCCCGCGCTGCAGAATACCGCGACTAAATCTGTATTTATGTCGATCAGGGTTATCTCTGGCCAACCTCTGTGAGTACTGTGGCGAAATTGAGTCCATAGATCATTTTCTCCTCTTCTGCCGGCGGTTCGCTTCTCTCCGCAGAGCTTACATGGAGATCCCCCTCGCTCGACTGGGGCTACCTCTATCTATTCCGATTCTCCAATCCTTTGGGGCAAGCGCCAAGGGATATGCCCTGAAACCAATGTGCGATTTTGTTCACGGATATATAATTGCATCAGGTAGATTCCTCTGCTAGAATGAGAATTCACAGCTCTTTCATTTCCGTTTTTAATCACCATTTTTTAAATCCAAATTCGAGTTTTCGTCACAAAATTATCCAATTACTCCACTCCTTGCCCATGTGCGCGTTTGTATCACAATGCGCCCTCTTCAATCCCTCGCCGTGTGTATGCGCCATTAAGCCTGAGGACATCATCATCATGAGCGGGGCCACGCTGCCAGACATTGCGCATGATCATGATGCACGAGCTGATAGATAATTCCAGAATAGCGAGTCTATGTTAGCGCGCAGTAAACGCAAGCATTTTGCGGGACATTAAGATTTCGTACAGCGAATCAACTTTCTTTCTCAACTCTACGCGCTACCCCCACAAACTACGAAATCGAAATCTTCCCCTGGCCAGATTCAAGACTCATTGCGATTTTTAGTAGGGCTGACATGTCGCTCGATTCAGTCCGAGATCCTGCATCGGACACGGTCGGTCCAGGGTTGGGTTCCCCATCGTTATTTAAATACCTACACAGAAAGAGCGTTGACACACAGTGGCGGAAACGAACTATAGGAAGCTAACCAGTAAGTTTGCCAGACGCGAGGATGGAGAAAGAAAGAGCATTAAACGACAGGTTAAAAACGTGGAAGGTAAAACTTGGATAAATTCAATGGGAAAGAAGCATAGTGTAGAACTATATCGATACTGGAAAAGGAAGACCAGGAAGGAAGCCTTTTATGATAACTCAAGAGGCCGCGCCCTACTCCTTGGAGCTAGGTCAGGATTTCTTAGAACGCGCAGCTATAAAAAGAAATTCGAAGAAGACGATGACACATGTGCTGTGTGAGGTAAATCTCACACTAAAATTTGATGGTATCCATCCCGATGTCGATGCAGGCACAGTCACTCTTCCTGGGACCCTAGGGTTTAGCGATAACAATAGTCATGTAAATAATTCCGCGGCGGAAATTAGCAAAAATCGATTGGAAGATTGGTGGCTCAAAAGCAGAGGGCATAATGTTAAAAGTGTAGGAAGACGTATTTAAAGAAAATGACGAATTTTAATAGCTTACTTAAAATGGCGAATTTTAATAACTTACAACACAGTTAAACAACAATAAAGAAAAAAATAGCTGACCATGGTGGCAGCTGCCATCACCTCGTTTCAAAGGGGACGCTCCTACCTTCCATCCATACATCCATCCATCGGTGGTCGCACGAGTGTCCAGCATCAGTGCAACACCACAAGGCCAAGCCTCAGGGCCACACGCAAGGCGAAACCGCTCCGTGGGTCAAGCATGAGGTGACTGGACCCAGCTGACACCTCTTGGGAAGGTCAATAACGGCTGGCCTTGGCAGCTGTGTGCAACTAACCGTAGGTCAGCTTCACTACTGTGTACTTCTGGCGCGGTTACGAAAAAACTCCTCTAGAAGCACTTGAGTTCTTTTTTATAAAGCAGCAACCTCTTTTCGAGTAGCCAACCCGGATTTCGGTACGCTTTGCAAACCGTAACACAACTAATTCATACCACTAACGAATGTTTAGCACGTCTAGATAAGTGTGGGCAAATAGACGCAATGTTTCTTGAGTTCCCGAAGGCCTTTGATCGCGTTTCGCACTGCAAGCTGATGGTAAAACTCCGACGTGTACTTAAAAATCAGCGTCTTGTCCAATGGCTTGATTCCTACCTTTCTGAACGACGTCACATGTCCAGATATTTGGTTCCAATTCACCACCAACTCCAGTTCTCTCGGGAGTCCCCCAGGGTGCCGCACTTGGTCCGGTATTGTTTCTTATTTATTTAAATGTCTTTTAACTCCCCAGTGCGGTGCCGCTTTTTCGGAGACGACTACGTTGTATGCCTTCCAATTTAAAACAAAAAGCAGAGGATCATTGCATACTGGAAAATTACCTTTTCGAGGTTTCCGAGTGGTGGGCCTGGCAAATGTCTTTAAATACCTCTAAGTGTTTGAAAATGACAGTATCACGCAAGAAGTGTTTTCTTAATTGCATATACAAAATTAACGGTACAGCTATAAGTCCTGTAAATGAGTACAAATACTTGAGAATTGTATTTAACTTAAGATGGAGCACTCACATCGGGCAAATAGTTTCAAAGGCGTCCAGCAAGCTTTGGCTGCTAAGAAACCGTCTCAAGCACTACACAAGTAAAACGAAGTTAGCAGCTTATACTGCACTGGTACGCCCACTGCGGGAATACTCCGACGTCGTTTGGGACCCGCACGCAAAAGTAGATACGAATCGCATTGGAGGAGTTCAAAAGAAAGCACTTTGATTTGTCTACAACGCATATGGAAGACACCGTTCCATTACTAATCTACTGAGGCGATCTGAACTTCAGGCACATGAATTCTGCCGCAACAAACACAGCTCGACAATTGTGGTGCCACAGTATCCAACGAAAGCTTCCCAGTTTTCTTTTTTTTCCAAAGACGATATCCGTATGGAACGGGTGGTATGCTTGACAAATCATGAGCCTTTCATGTCCGTCTGCGGTAACGCATTTTTTACAAGCATAGTGTTCATTATTCTACGCCTATTATTTTCTCTTTTTTTCCTTAGTAAACGTAGCGGGCTTGTTGATGATGATGATGGCCATTCAGCCTGAGGACAAGCGGGCTTGTTCGTGCTCATTCCTTGCTCGCTTCTTTCTTTTCTTTGTTGCCCTGCAATGCCGGTGCCACTCCTGCCTTGGCCTCCAAAAGGCGGCTGGCAGTATTGAATGAATAAATAAATAGATAAATAAATAAATAAATATCTTCGTCATGTAGATGAAGGTCCACTGGCAGACAGGGTTGCCAGATTGGGCTATTAACAGCCAAATTAGGCTACTTTTTGTCCAAATTGGCGCCAAAGTCTTCCTTTTGGCAACGTGGCTATTTTCGGCTACATTCTATTTTGGGCCTACAGCCTTTCATGGCTTTGTTCCAGCTATCGACGAGTCTGCGAAAAGGCTCGTTGTTGAAGCGCTGTTAGCTGATAGCAAAGTTTACGTGAAATAGTGTGTTCTATGTGGGCAGCCAAACGGCCTTTACACAAAAATTAAGGCAGAAAAAGCGTCCTTCTAAAGTGTGCGGGCCATTCCCCGGAGCTAGCCTGTAATCTGGCCGTCGGTGTAACTGGCCTGGCGATCGATATTGACTGCCTTGTATGCCCATAGCATACCCATGGCCTGGAACCTATTTTTGCACGCACAAATACATACAAGTTTTCTTTTTTTCCAAGAACAGTTTCTGAATGGAATGCTCTACCACAGAACTCTCCGTTGCTTTCCAATCATTCTTGATATCTTCACCGCTGGCTTAGCAGCTGCACTGTAACCGCATTTTCAATTGTGTTCTTGCATTGTTTATTTTGTGGGATCTGTATTGTTCGGTACTATTGTACTTGCTTTGCTTTTCTTCTGTATGTATTTCCGTCTCCTGCTTGGACATACAGCATGTCCGCAGTATTCAATAAATAAATAAATAAATTCACAACAGCGAGTTCGCAAGTTTTAGCGAATACAAATGGTCATCGAGCGTAGTTTTTGCATCAGTGACATGAAATCGAGGATTGCTTACATCTTAGGATGCAAATACACCAAGCGGGAAGCGCCGCTGCTAGGCGGCGCCACCCAGCTCTGTCGACCAATGCCGCAGACGCCCGCGGCGGCAACTAGCAGTCTTCGGTGTCGCTTGAGGGCAACAAATGAAGCCATCTTATTTTTCGCAAATGGGCGCCGAACATACCTCTAGATAAGCCAATTTGAATTCAACTGGACACTTGGGAAAAGGCAGCTACAACGAGTCGGAAACGCCGTTCCTACGCGGTGTCAACAACCTGGCTATGAAGCGTTCACCTGCAGGCTGGCGCTCGCATTCTTCGGCGATCCTTGCAAAGTTATCGCACTGCGCAAACAAGCGCAAACGTACTATGGACGCAAAAGAGAAGAGCTTGTGGATCTGGCGCCACCATGGGTGTCAGAAACTTACTTCTCGTATATCTGCAGGTGATGCAGGTTGTGACTGCTGAGCATGGCAACATCGACTCAGCGGGTTCCTTTCCTGACACCATTCACACGGACTAGACCTGCCCAGCCCTCATCTGCACTACTTGGGATTTTAAGCCACCACTGGACATGACGGTTGATTTCCTCGCCTGCTGGCAACCATGGTCACCCTCAGACCGAAGGCTACAAGAGCAGACCCCACAGCGAGCCATTTCGGGATCTGGCGCCACCATGGGGTCCAGAAATTTACGTCTTGTATTCCTACAGCTTGGTTATTCCTATCGCTATGTAAACGGCAGTCTTTTTCGAAATTGGCGTCGGATCCCACTGTATATGCTTGCATGTCGCGCGGTTTGTTTGGGTTTGAGTGGTTCTGGGGTCATTTGTCAGTCGTTTTCAAAGTTGCTTTTGCTGCTTGCCGGGGATGTTTAACGCTATAAAGGAGATACCATCAATATCAGAAAAACATAACGACATTCTTGTAGAAATTCGCCCCCTTCGATCTGATCAGCGAGTCATTGAGCAAAAAGCAACGGAATTGGCAGCTAATGTCGCGCGCGCTGTAGATAGCGCATCATGCGTCCCACCTTTAAAAGAATCGATGGTAGGAATTTCGACCCGTGTTGAATCAGTTGCTTCCTCGCTTACGACAATCCACAAATGGCATGGTGATCTAGTTAGCAGAGCAAGAAGGAACAAAGTCTTTTTCGGCCTCCCAGATGCGGAGTATGAAACATGGACACAGTCCGAGGCGAAAACTGTGACTTTCTGCGCTGGAAAACTTAGTGTCGGCGTAAGCCCAACTGCTATAGAAAGATCGCATAGACTCGGGCTTTACTCACACGAGGGAAAACGGCCGAGTATAGCGAAATTTCTATCCTTCAAGGACAAAAAGCGAGTGCTCGGTGTGGCCTCAAAACTAAAAGATACAGGTTTCTTTATCAGCGAAGATTATTCGAATAAAATCAGAAATGAGCGGAAAAAGCTGATACAGTTCGCTAAAGAAAGTGGCGGTGACTATTAACTTCAACAAGCACAAGATTGCGAAGCAAGTATGACAGCGCTACTGGTACTGTGATAAGCATCAGTTGATAGCCATCAAGGTGTGTTGCGTTGCAGAAAAGAACAGACCCTAAAAACGACCTGATGGTGATTACTGTGAACGGTCGCAGCCTAGAAAACAAAAAAGAAGAGTTTGTTTCCCTTTTAGAATTGGGGAAGCCCCACCTGGTGATTGAGTCATGGTTGGACAGCCCGTAAGTTCTTTCCCCCAAATTACTTTGCAGGACCGCAACGAGCACGGCGGTGGTGTCTGTCATTATCCACAACAGCCTCAGCACAGAAAGCAAGACGTGCGAAAGGGCATGGTGCAAAATCATGTTGGCTAATGGTTTCTCAGTGGGTATTGGGTCGTTTTACACATCTCCAGCACTAAACCCCCCCCCCCCCCCCCCCCCAGAAAAAAAAAAAACTTTTTGAATTGAGCAACATCTTATACTGACTCTGGATGCAACTTATGTTATTCTTGGTGGTGGTTTTAATTAACCAAATATAGAATGGAATTCCCTTAAATCCAAAATAAACACTACATCTCTGCTTTATTCCGCTTTTAGTGAAATGATTAACGCCCATTCCCTCTTCCAGTTTGTTGAATGCCCCTACCAGGAAAGGCTCAAATAGTGCTAATGTAGGAGCGTAAATTGCTGGGCTAGTTGGTTCATACTGTTGTCAGGGTGGAACCAGCGGAACACAGACGCAGGACAAGAAAAGGAGGTACACACACCACACCGCTGGACTTGCAACTGATTTATTTCGAAGAAAACCACCACATTTAAAGGATTCCCTGCGCAAGCGCACACTCTGGATGAAGGGAACAACTGTATTAAGATAAAAGAAAGTTATATTCTTTATCCGTGATAAAAACCGAGGGATCGCTGACACACTTTTCCTTGTTTTTCCTGATTAGAAACGCTTCAAGAATTTCACGCTCTCGTCTTGTTCTCCCCCGACCGATAATGCTCGTGCGGTGAAGCAAAGGAGAACATCCCTCGCATACCTTAACATGCAAGGCTAAATTGCTGCCAGTGCCTGAATTGAACGTTTTTCGGTGCTGCCTCAGACGTTCATTGATGCACCCTCCGGTTTGCCCGATGTAGGTTTTCCCACAGGACAATGGGATGCAATATACCACCCCTACTTCACACGAAGTGAACCTCGTCTGGTGCTTGGTTTTACAGGTCCCCTTTTTCTGCGGACCACCAGACATACGGGCGCACAAACCAGATAGTTTCCGGGGGGCAGAAAAAACCGCAGTGACACCGAATTTTTGTGCCACTTTTTTTAGACCATGCGATGTCTTGTGGCAGTAAGGAAGCACTTCAATCTTCTTCCTGTTCTCTTGCGATGGACTAGCAGACTTAGCCGACAGTTTCTTCATCTTATTCCCCAGTGATTCAGCCACTGCAAGCAAAACCGACGAGGGAAACCCAGAATCTGACAACCGCGCGACCTGCTCGGCCAGACTTTGCTGCATGACATGTGGGCAACTTTTCTTGAGAGCGTTCGAAAAACACAAATTTGCGATGCTGCGCTTCACCAGCTTCGAATGCGCCGATTCATATGGCAAAAGCGACTTTTTAGTCCTGGGCGAATATTTCCAACACACGTGCCCATCGGGTAAAAAAGTCAATTCTAAATCAAGGAACCTAATGGTCTTGTCAGATGGAATCTCTTTGGTAAAAGCCAAGTTGTTAGAGCTTGCGCTAAAAACATTTAAAAGCTGGTCTGCCACAAGAGTGAGCTTGTCAGTTCCGTTTAATTTTAAAATGACTAGAAAATCGTCCACATATCTGAAAACCCTAATAACACGTGTGTCTTGAATGGAATCCTGTAGAATCGAGTCAATTTTTGCTAAAAAAATTTCGCACAGAAATGGCGCTACACACGAGCCAATGCAGATACCTCGGTTTTGCACCACGTACTTGCTGTCATATTGAACAATTGTCGAATTTAAATACACCTTCAACAGCTCAAGGAAAGATTCCAGAGATATGCCACACTTGTTCTGGAAGGAAATTGTCCCCGTTTTTTCAATTAATTCGCGTACAGCACAAAAGAGTTCATCATGCGGAACAGAGTAAAACAAGTCCTCAATGTCCAAAGAGAAGGCTGCATTGGCACCGGGAAAACCGGAACAGAGGCACTCCACCAGGTTCAGTGAGCTCTTCACCCTAAAGGGATCCGTCGGCACCAGACCATCGAAGGAAACCTTGAGGTAGTTGGAGACCACTTTTTGCCAAGAGCCTTCTTCTGTAACGATGGCCCTGAACGGATAACCAGGCTTATGAGTTTTAGCGCTGAAGAACACCCGCAGGACGTCTTGATCACTCTTCCGAACTTCTTCTTCAAGGCGACGCAAATTCAGCCGATTTAATAGCCCCAATGCCAGAGCCTTAGCCTTTCGTGGTTTTAAGTCTGAATTCCTGAAGTTCTTCTCGATAGCCTCGGTGGCTTTTGTCTTAAAAAGTGAAGAAGGCAAAACCACGAACCCACCTTCCTTATCTGCTTGCAAAAGGCTGAGGCCCTCCTGCTGGAAATGGTTGACCAAGGGGCGAAGATCCTTGCTTCTTTTATGTCGGCTGGGCCAAGTCCGTGCAAGACCGCCGACTCCCTCCGAGACGCAGTAACTCTTCTCCTCAGGTGGTGCCTTACCAGCAATACTGTGCACAGCTGCCAGAAGTTCATGCTTTCGAACCTGCGGCTCCAGGGCGTACTTAGGGCCAAGCTTCAGTAGGTTGTCGAACTCCGATGGAAGGGAGGCTCCTTCTAGGTACGTCACAGCTGTCCTTGTTTCAGGCTCTCTCTTTTTTTTGGGCAAATGTCGTCGAAGGTCGTTCCAGTAGGTTTCCGTAAGTATGGATGCTAGGCGAAATTGTTCACGAAGCCTGCTAGAAGCCGCCCAGGGATTCCCGATCTGAAGGCAGGCATGCCGCAGCCAATCCCGCAGGTGTCTGACCTGCCGATATAGCTCCGACTTGAGTATTCTACAGACACGCTTCCAGTGGCCTGAAGACGGTGGCAGAGCGCCGAAAAGCTGGCAGACTTCCACTGGCGGAAATCCGCTTTTTAGACAATGCGACAGAATTCTTGCCTTACATGTAGTCAGAGCAATGGCGCTGACGCAGGAAGATAAAACATCCGAAGATGCTTGAACACAAAGAAAAGGGCCCAGAGTAGAAGAATAATAGTTCAGGAGCGTAAATTGCTGGGCTAGTTGGTTCATACTGTTGTCAGGGTGGAACCAGCGGAACACAGACGCAGGACAAGAAAAGGAGGTACACACACCACACCGGATAAAGAATATAACTTTATTTTATCTTAATACAGTTGTTCCCTTCATCCAGAGTGTGCGCTTGCGCAGGGTATCCTTTAAATGTGGTGGTTTTCTTCGAAATAAATCAGTTGCAAGTCCAGCGGTGTGGTGTGTGTACCTCCTTTTCTTGTCCTGCGTCTGTGTTCCGCTGGTTCCACCCTGACAACAGTATGAACCAACTAGCCCAGCAATTTACGCTCCTGAACTATTATTCTTCTACTCTGGGCTCTTTTCTTTGTGTTCAAGCATCTTCGGATGTTTTATCTTCCTGCGTCAGCGCCATTGCTCTGACTACATGTAAGGCAAGAATTCTGTCGCATTGTCTAAAAAGCGGATTTCCGCCAGTGGAAGTCTGCCAGCTTTTCGGCGCTCTGCCACCGTCTTCAGGCCACTGGAAGCGTGTCTGTAGAATACTCAAGTCGGAGCTATATCGGCAGGTCAGACACCTGCGGGATTGGCTGCGGCATGCCTGCCTTCAGATCGGGAATCCCTGGGCGGCTTCTAGCAGGCTTCGTGAACAATTTCGCCTAGCATCCATACTTACGGAAACCTACTGGAACGACCTTCGACGACATTTGCCCAAGAAAAAGAGAGAGCCTGAAACAAGGACAGCTGTGACGTACCTAGAAGGAGCCTCCCTTCCATCGGAGTTCGACAACCTACTGAAGCTTGGCCCTAAGTACGCCCTGGAGCCGCAGGTTCGAAAGCATGAACTTCTGGCAGCTGTGCACAGTATTGCTGGTAAGGCACCACCTGAGGAGAAGAGTTACTGCGTCTCGGAGGGAGTCGGCGGTCTTGCACGGACTTGGCCCAGCCGACATAAAAGAAGCAAGGATCTTCGCCCCTTGGTCAACCATTTCCAGCAGGAGGGCCTCAGCCTTTTGCAAGCAGATAAGGAAGGTGGGTTCGTGGTTTTGCCTTCTTCACTTTTTAAGACAAAAGCCACCGAGGCTATCGAGAAGAACTTCAGGAATTCAGACTTAAAACCACGAAAGGCTAAGGCTCTGGCATTGGGGCTATTAAATCGGCTGAATTTGCGTCGCCTTGAAGAAGAAGTTCGGAAGAGTGATCAAGACGTCCTGCGGGTGTTCTTCAGCGCTAAAACTCATAAGCCTGGTTATCCGTTCAGGGCCATCGTTACAGAAGAAGGCTCTTGGCAAAAAGTGGTCTCCAACTACCTCAAGGTTTCCTTCGATGGTCTGGTGCCGACGGATCCCTTTAGGGTGAAGAGCTCACTGAACCTGGTGGAGTGCCTCTGTTCCGGTTTTCCCGGTGCCAATGCAGCCTTCTCTTTGGACATTGAGGACTTGTTTTACTCTGTTCCGCATGATGAACTGAAGAAGAAGATGAAGAAACTGTCGGCTAAGTCTGCTAGTCCATCGCAAGAGAACAGGAAGAAGATTGAAGTGCTTCCTTACTGCCACAAGACATCGCATGGTCTAAAAAAATTGGCACAAAAATTCGGTGTCACTGCGGTTTTTTCTGCCCCCCGGAAACTATCTGGTTTGTGCGCCCGTATGTCTGGTGGTCCGCAGAAAAAGGGGACCTGTAAAACCAAGCACCAGACGAGGTTCACTTCGTGTGAAGTAGGGGTGGTATATTGCATCCCATTGTCCTGTGGGAAAACCTACATCGGGCAAACCGGAGGGTGCATCAATGAACGTCTGAGGCAGCACCGAAAAACGTTCAATTCAGGCACTGGCAGCAATTTAGCCTTGCATGTTAAGGTATGCGAGGGATGTTCTCCTTTGCTTCACCGCACGAGCATTATCGGTCGGGGGAGAACAAGACGAGAGCGTGAAATTCTTGAAGCGTTTCTAATCAGGAAAAACAAGGAAAAGTGTGTCAGCGATCCCTCGGTTTTTATCACGGATAAAGAATATAACTTTCTTTTATCTTAATACAGTTGTTCCCTTCATCCAGAGTGTGCGCTTGCGCAGGGAATCCTTTAAATGTGGTGGTTTTCTTCGAAATAAATCAGTTGCAAGTCCAGCGGTGTGGTGTGTGTACCTCCTTTTCTTGTCCTGCGTCTGTGTTCCGCTGGTTCCACCCTGACAACAGTGCTAATGTACTTGACTTTATTTTCTGCAATGATCGCACGCTCTTCTATCGCCACGTTGCCAGGCGTAAGCGACCATGAAATTGTAATTGCAAGATTATTCTGCACCGCCGAACGCCGCAGGTATCCCAAGTAGAACTCAGCTTGCAATTCATGCCAAACTAACGCGCAATTGCTGCCTGTACACAGACGCAGATATGTAAACAAAAATAGCGCCGAGATTCAGCCGCCATCATGGGCGCATTCCTGGGGGAGTTACGTAATCGAGCGGTAAATTCCGAATCATGTACAATTGTCTGGAAGCATTCATTTAGCGAATACAAGGACTGTTTGCTATACAAGCAGCAGATATCGTGATCAGCAGCCACGGGACCGAGATGTGTACGAAAGGAGACGACGCAGCATTCCGTGCGTTAGTTTTAGGGTCCCGCTTGACCAGAGTTGCTGCTCTTCCATGATAGTGACGTCGCAGCACACCCTGGTGGTCAGAAACCGGAAACGAAATAGCTACGTATAAAGAATGCGATAATACATTATTTACCGCGCATATATGAATCGCGCAGCGTGTATCACGCGTCCTGGGGCAATACGCAACCTTTTAAACAAGGAACACGCCAACCAAAAATTTGGTGTCCCCCACCCCTTTAAGCTCTAACATTTTTTATGGGCTAATTCAACGCATGATGCCTGAAATCCGTCTCTAGACTACTTCGACATCTCTACTAGATTTTCTCTTGCAATTTATTGCAGTGTTTAGTATTTGGTTGTGTTGAGTGAAACAGTCGTGAGGTGTACTATACTGTATGGCTGAATACATACGATTGCTCCACGAGTTTGTTGTGTGGTGCTATATGTGTGTTTTTCTTTACATGATTTTTTTAAACTTAAAAAAACACGACGTTTCTGATGATCGCATATTCCTAATGGCCTAATCATAAATTCGCTTGCATGCCAGCTTTTCTTCACTCGTAATAGTAATACGTGGATGTACTTGCGGAAAATACTTTAATATGGCTAAGAAGTTCCCTTAGAAAAAAAAAAGGAGTTTTTGGCTACTTTTCGATCCGGTTCATTTTTGACCTCATTTTGCCTTGTGCTACGCATATTATGAATATATGCATTTGAAATGCTGTCTTTCTTAGTGGTATGCAGTGTGCACGTGTCTCTGTCCTCTACAAAAAAGGTGATACAAACGAAGTGAACAACTACAGGCCAATATCAATACTTCCTATATTTTCTAAATTACTTGGAAAAATTATCTATCAGCAATTTCTTTTGAATCTGATAACCATGTATTTGCGAGCTCTCAATATGATTTTAGAAAATATTTATCCACAGAATCTCCTTTACTAGACCAGATAGAACACATTTTGAAGGAGCTTGAACAAAACAGAATAGTAATTGGAATCTTTATTGATTTCACGAAACATTTTGATCTTATTAATCACAATTTGCTACTCCGTAAGTTGGAACTAACCGGCTTGCTAGGGCACGCAGCCTCACTAATAAAATCATATTTAGAATTTCGCAAACAGGCAGTTACATTACAAGGTTTCGCATCTGAAATGCAGCCCGTCTGCTCTGGCGTTCCCCAAGGAAGTATACTTGGTCCTTTTCGTTTCAATACCTACATTAATAACATTGTTTGGGCTGTACCGCTCGTAAAATTCGTTATTTGTGCGGATGACACTAGTGTATTCATATCTGGGGACAACATAGATGAGTTGGTAGATAGAGCAAACCGCGTGTTAGAGCAACTCGATCAATGGGCCCTGAGAAACGCGTTAAAAATTAATATCACAAAGACGAAAGTTGTAATCTTCCGCTCTAAAAACAAACTATAATAGTCCAGTTGAGCAAAACTATATCTTTAAGGTCCTGTCCTTTAAAGGTAGCAGCAACGTTCAAAACATTAGGTGTTATATTTAATGAAAACATGTCTTGGGACGCCCAAATATTACACATAACCACCAAATTATCTCAAATGCTTGGTCTTCTCTACCGTAATCGTCACGTTCTCCCAAAATTTGCGATGCTCTTAATTTATCACTCCATTTTTATTTCACGCCTTAATTATTGTGACTTGGTCTGGGGTGCTACAACTCAGAAAAACTTTCAGAAGATACACGTACTGCAAAAAAGTTTTCTGCGCCTTCTTGAAAACGTGCCGCGGTCTTATCACACCGCCAAACTTTTCCCGAAGCATAAAATAATTCCCATACCGAACATGTTTCCTTATCGTCTGTGTCGAGCTTTCAAACAAGAATTATCTAATCACACACGCTTCCTTCAAACGCTAGCAGAATTAGACAATCATACTCCAACGTTTGAAAAAAGAAGCAGAACGCAAAGGAAAATAAAAACGTATCGAACTAGCTACGGTCTACATACGCTACAAAATAAACTGCCACGAATATCGAACGAACTTCTAGAATAGAACATAAATTTGCGGGATATCTCACACAAACGTTTAGCGGAACTATTCCTCTCTCACACATAAATTTTCTGGATTTTTCATGTTTTTTTTCATCGTGAACACATTTTGTGATAGTGTTATTGGTTTTGCATGTTTACCCACCTCTCTGTAATACAAAAAGTGTCCATGGTTGGCTGTGCTAATGTTTTGTTGGTGTTTTTTTATTATTTCTTGTGATCATGTATTTTTTCACCTTGAAGTGCTATTTCGTGATAGCTTATGTTACATTTTCTTCCATTGTAATAAGTTCATTTCGACCTTCATTGTTGTTGTCATAATGTAGGGGGTCCGGGGCTCTGTCAAGCTGTCAATGGGCAGCTTTTACTCCGGTCTCCCCGTCATCATGTACCGCATGATGGTCGAATAAAGTATTATTATTATTACTACTTAAAATTTTCGCTTTTGGCTATATAGGGACTACTACGAAGGCCAATTTGGCTATCTGTGGTTGGAGCTATGTGGTAACCGTGCTGGCAGAGCTGCGCTGGCTGCTTGCTTTCAGGGAGGCTTGCTGTCGCCGCTGCCGTGGCTATGTCGGACGAGGGTCCGCGTTTTAATCCGCTTAGGCTGGAGGGCCTCCCGGGCATAACAGCACCCCCGCCGCCAGACAATGCGTCCGGAAGATGAGCTACTCCCACGCAGCTCGGCTGACGGGGCGTGCGAGAATGAGCTCTCGGTCTGCAGGCCTCTCTCCTCATCGGCTGGGGATGTCCAGCTCTGGGAATTTCTCTGCGAGGTTTTACGCACAGCAAGTGCAAGGCAGTTTGCATCAAATCTAAACGTAATTGTTGCCGCGAAATAAAAAGAACAGAACGTAACAATATAATCGAGCGGGTGAGATTACAGTCCTTAAAGGAAATGGTAGTTCCTAGAATGCACTACACTAAAGTGTTCAACACTTAACTTACATAAGAAACAAGCGTCTTTAAGAACTACATCATTAAGACAATAAATAGGCAATACAACAATGAATGTGCGAAGGCGTAAATGCTCAAAACTTGGTTTGCTTTCATTTTACCACAGCTCAGTAAATGAAACAGAGAAAGGAAAAGTAAACAGTAAACACGAGAAGCACTTATTAGTGGAATCCGCCATTCTTCAGCCGCTCTACGGGCCAAGGCTTCACAAAAGTTGAGAGGCTGACTATCTCTGCGCGACATGGGTCCGAAGAGTGGGAGGCGAGAGGGGCGCTTCATTGCATGGCTCTCTGCTGCGTGTCTATTCCCCTTTCTCCGTAGCAGGCGTCCACTCCTGCAGTGCTGCGCTTTATGAGTCGGACTGGCCTTCATGCGGCGCCTAGAAACTTTCGAGGTGATTTCGGGCGCTGCAGTTACGCGGCCCACAAACGCACAAGCTTCTTGACCCGCACTTTTTTCCCTTTTCGGCGAAACTGTCGAAATTGTTTTTTTTTGCGCGTATTTTGGAAGTCGCCCTGGCGGACCCGTTTCGCGCGCCTCCGGTTATCGCGGTGCCGACGCGTGTTAAGCTGCCGGCCCTCTCCGCAGCATCAAAACTCAACCTAGAGATCTTCAGAAGCTCTTCATTTGCGGGATTTACGCTGCACAACCAATTCGCATGCCCCTCACTCTCAGCGACGGCTTTTCGGAAAAGCTGTTGGCTGCTCTTTCGTCTGTGCTCGTCTACCTGCGCGGTCTGTCACAAGACGCTGGTTTGACCTTCACTGAGCTCTTCTTTGTTTCGATGCAGCGGCGAGGAATGCGGCGACGGTCGAACTGTCGGTCGTTCATTCCAGCTCCTACAGGTGGTGCGGCGGCTGTTCGACATGGCGGACGAAGCGGTGATGGTGCCGGTGCCATACCGTGCGTCTCTACAGAAGAACAGAGGTTTCTTGACATTGTGGCACTTTGGGTGTGAGCCTATAGATAAGCAGCAGTAAATAATTGTCGGTTGTTAACATATAAGATCTCATGCCTAGATTCGGCTGCATTGCAAGCTCGAAATAAATATTTATCGATATTCGCATGGAATCGCTAGTTCGCAAGTGCCGCAAAAACTCCGAAACTTGCGAACTCAGCATAGTAAAGTGCGACAAACACTTGGAACTGCAATTTTTTTGCGCGTTCACTTTCTTGTTCTTTCTGCACTCACCAGAAAGCGGAAAGAGGCTACTTTAATGACCCAGACAGTCTGACGCTAGCTATATTTCGTGTCTACACGAGTGTGGCCCTTACCCGCATAAATACGGTATGTGTATTTATTGCGCGCTGATTTTATAAGGACGCAATTGAATAACAAAATCAGCAGTTGATAACACTGGCCACGGTCCACGGCGTAATATAATTGCACTTACCAAATAGAGCAGTAATCAAAACCAACTTTATAATGTTGGCCTGTATCAAACAAGCCAGAAACAACAAAATCCTTGAGCCTAAAATTTTGACTCGTGATTGGCTGCTTGTTTAGGTAAACAGGAAAGTTTTACCAGCCGTCTACATTTTCTCACGGAGGAATACTGTCCGGTGGTCCTGAATGCGGGCGAAGCTTTACTGCAGATTTAATTTTATCCGACTACGGTCCATCTGCAGCGTACATATGCGGTAATATGAGAGGAAGTGTAGCTGTTGTTCGAAGAAGCAGCTACGGGGTCATTCGAGCTTTATAGTACAGTCGAAATTAGCGCTCAAAGTGTGTTTTTTTACAAGCGGGAGAAAACGCTGTGATCGAGTGAGCTGACAATAGTTGCCCAGAAGCGTTTGCGGTTATTCATCCACTTTGCGCATTATATCCGGGAACTTGAGTTACCACAGTTGTGAAGGTCTTGTCATTTATGTCGCCATTTAGCAGTCACGCTGTGGCCAAAAAGCCGCGTTTAATCTAGACCGGAATGGACTAAAGCGTGATGGTAAATCTTTGTTTTGTGCAAGCGTCCGCCTTAAAATATAACCGATGTACCTACTCCATATCAGCTCAGTATATAATCTCTGCACTGCTTTCATGCAGCTGTAATACGCTACGTTGGTCAGATGAACAAAACTCCGAATTGGAATGCACTGACGACACGGTGTGAACAGAGTACACGTCGCTGAGTAACAGACGGGTCATTGGGCTGAAACCCGTTACCAACCTGCTGAATGCACTTGATCACTGCACTCTTTTGATCACTGCACTCTTTTGCACTGCCTTTGGAACTCTTTACGTGGTTGCGGAAACAACATGTTTGGAATGTTCGCACATCGTGGAATAATAGAATGTGCTCATTTTTGACGCGTACCTTACGCTCCTAACTACTGCGACTGCACGCGCCGTGCAAAGCGATCACCGGCTTCAGTAAGAGGCCGCGTGGCACCGTCACCGTCGCTGGAACGACCGAGCCTGATGGAAACCCAAAACAGCTTTCGTGTGTGTGAATTTCTGCAGAGCATCGCTGTCCTGAACTGACATTTCGGAGCCTCGCCTTCCCTGGCCACAGGGACTCTTATTGCACTTTTCGGCTAACGTTGCACTCTGGCCTGGCGCTTCAGTGTTGCCGTCACGTGACTCCCGGTCGCTTTCTGTACTGCAGAGTGTCGCCTCAACTCCCTGACCAGTGCTCGCCAGCCGAATCGACGGAGGATCTCCGGTTCCGCCATTGCTTTTGCTCGAAACCCCACTGCAGCAGCCCTTCTGGCTTACACCTCATCGTGCGGCCCTAATCTTTCGCCCTTGCATTCTTTTGCAGCGCCTCCTTCCCAGATCTTTCGTCTGGTTTCTCCAACATTACGCTCTGGTGGCATAGTTCACGGTTTCTCTTACCTCACCTTTCACCTCCGAGTCCAAGTTATTCGCTGGGCTTGAAATGGTCCTGTGGCACATTAATTCTCTCCTAGGATTGGCACTAAAACCAATCCTCATGGTACTGCGCTTCTCGCTACCTTTATGACCTAAATCATCGGTCCTCGCTGCCAAATTTGGTCTTTCTTCCTCGGACCGAAGCTGCCCTATCCCGGCTTTTCTGGGCGGCAGGCGTGTCACCAGCCGTCTGAATTTTACGCCTGAGCTCCTGCAGCTCTCGTCTGGTCCGTTCCTCTCTTCTCTTTCTCCTCACGGAGTTCTCGCTTTTTTGGCTCCGCTTTTCGTTCCAGAATCGTCTCCCACGACTCGTCCGCCTTCTCGATTGTCACCTCCGTCATCTGGGTGAGGGTGCACTGGGAGGCTTGCTGTCGCCGCTGCCGTGGCTACGTCGGTCCAGGGTCCGCGTTTTAACCCGCTTAGGCCGGAGGGAATCCCGGCCATAACAACGCCTCCGCTATGCTACAAGCGTCTAGTCTCCTGGGAGCCACAGCTGCGTCCACGTAGTGCGTGCAGGCGATGCTTGTTCGCGACTTGATTGTGCACCGGCTCCGTTTTCTCTGGTCCGACGGATGTGGGGAAAGGCGAGGAACGTTCCCCCGGAGGGACATCTTGATTTGTCTACTTCCAGCGCCCGAAACAGTGGCCTTACAGTGAAGGTAACCACGGACAGGAGAGTATGCCATCGGCACGAAACCTCCATGACGTGTCTCCTTGGACCAGTGGACAAGATGCACGTTTCCGTTAGCTAGAACGTGTTTCATGACGGTCACTGAGCTGCCGTATGATCGAGACAGACCGTGGACAAATGTCCATTTAGGTGAATATAACACTGTTCCAGGCCTTCCTGCTCTGCTTGTGGTCGTGTGGACGCTGGTATCAACAAGACGC
The DNA here is from genome assembly GCF_052857255.1 of Amblyomma americanum. Lineage (NCBI taxonomy): Eukaryota > Metazoa > Arthropoda > Arachnida > Ixodida > Ixodidae > Amblyomma > Amblyomma americanum. Next base: position 222,117,315 of record NC_135500.1, on the reverse strand, counting down.
GTGGGAGAGCTCACTAGAGGTAAAAATTACTCGAGCGTTGCAACCCACTAGAGCAGCGTGCCCTTCCTGCTCCTCTCCAGCAAATGACTACACCTAAAGCAGCGCTATCGCCTGCACGACCGCTTTACACGGGCCAAACTAATGATCCGTGTCTGCAGCTGCCTGGAAGCTGGGACGTGTGCTGTGCTGGCTCTGCAATGGTGCTCTTTGTTTCCAGGGAGCAAAATTAAGACAAAGGGAAGCAAGAGTGGCGGCGCTCGAAATTTTCCTGTGGTTGCTCCTGCACAACATTGTGTTTCCTAGTATGCTGACGACCGATGCGTGATATATGCACATCCGGAAATTCTCAACAAGCGTTCTTAAGCTCTTACTACTAACGTTCGTCAAGCATTGAAGGTCAAATTGACGAAAACAGTAACCACGTGACCACACTACATGGCATAGCAACAGTGGGCGCATAGCGCCTCAATTAATACTTGTACTGCTTGTACTCTCGATCCGTTATATATATATATATATATATATATATATATATATATATATATATATATATATATATATATATATATATATATATATATATATATATATATATATATATATATATATATATATATATATATATATATATATATGTGTGTGTGTGTGTGCCAGTATAGCGGTCATCCAAGTGGACCCCCCGCCCCCCCCCCACCCCCCTGGACTACAATTTGCATAAAATTTGGAGGCAACCCATTTGACGCAGAATGTTCGAAGTAGTGCCAAGTGACTTGACATGTCCCTGGGGATGAAACTACTGATCGAGGTGAGGCCCAAAATGTGATTTGGATTCGCAATGACGACCTTTCCGCCACTTTCAGACGGCCATTACGGCCGAACCGTTTGTCGCTGGGGGATCCGGATGGTGTCAAACGATTCGTCGTGCTGTGATGCGCACGTTTTTAAAGTTTATTAACTGCTATAACGAGGAAATATACCGGATATAGCGAAGGTGGCTGCAAATCGCAATAGTGTGCAAAACCCATGCGGTATAGATGACGCTGTTTGTGTTTTCGGCGTTTCTAGCTGTCAGCCGTGCGGTGCGGACGCATGTTTCGGTGCTCCTCGCATTACGTGTGGTGACCGGGACCGGAAGGACTGAAGACTGCGAGAGCGACGTGACTACGTCAAATAGATGAGCTCTTTTCTTTAATGTTTTGAAAGTTTAGATTTAGGCTAGTTTTCAGTTAGGCTAGTTCTTAGAGTTATAAAGAGCAGAATTTAAGTCAGAGACCTAACGGCCGGGACTATGCCAGCAGCTATAGATTTTCAGCGCTAATTTGTGAGTTAACTGCTTTATAAAGGTTAGTTATTCATTTTCTAGGTGATTGGCATTTGCGGTGGGCAGAATATTATTTGAGCACATGTTTGCAAGTGATTTTTTTAGCCTGTACATATTCTAGCATTTTGTGGTAGCAATAATCGAGTGCTGCTCAGATGGTCAAGCAACTGAAGGTTAAATGCACGGAGTATGAGGGGTCGGTGAATTTGAAGGAAATGCGGTTCGAATGTGTAGAGGAGGCTGAAGGCGTGGATTTGATGTGCAAATGCTGTGCATTAAGTGCACGCCTGGATAGGGCTGACGAAGCGAACACGAACCTAGCGTTACATATGGATGCTCTAGAAAGAGAGCTATATACAAGTAGATTGGCAGAGCTACAGCGCTCTTCAAGAACAATTTGGTCAACGGAAAGCAAAAATGGCTGACACCGCCATCCGAAGCCACATTGGCGGACATTCTAGCGCCAGCCACGTGGATGGGGCCTGCGCTGGCATGGACAGCGATAAGGAAGTAGGTCAGGCAGGTTCAGACAGGAACAGCTACGCACACGTGGCAGCTAGGAAGTCTGGAGGCTATGGAGAGAAGGGGGACAAGCTAACCACAAGGAATGAGGTCACAGTCACTGATAAGAGGCAGCATAATCTGGAAGTTAGGAGGGAGGAACAGAATACCCTTGTCCTTATCGGTGGTGACTCAAACATGAGGAGGTGCAAAAGAACTATAATGGCGCGTGTAAAGGGTGATAGGCGGGTAGCAGTCGGGGCATTCTCAGGGAGGACAATGGACACGGTACTGATGAGAGACAAATAGCGAACTTTCTGAGAATGTTGCAGGGGGCAATTTGGTAGTGGTAGCGGTGGGGCTAAATGATGTCCTGAATGATGACGCCGCACAAGTAGTACACTTAGTTAGAAATCCAACTAGCCCAACATCTAACTCTTTTAAAGTCCATTTTTGTTCTCCCCCCGTACGAGAGCGGAACACCCCCTCTCTAAGGCGGCTGTTTGTTTGTTGCGACTTGCATTTCTCGGGAGCAATAAACGCTCATCCGAGCAGAATTCTCGTGTTTGTCTCCTCTGGCCCGAACCCGCCGTGGTTGCGACTGACCGCACCGCGGGTTGGGCGTCACAGCTCTGACTGTTAGGGCACGGCACCTTGGTGCTAGAAAGCGTCTACTGCTTCTAGCCCTTTCAGCGTTATTACAAGAAAAACTCCCAGGGTGTCGCAGCTAACTTTAGCCAGGACTTAAAAATATGCCGACGCACTCTAAGACGACGCGACCAAATGCATGTTGCCGACTATTGTATGGAGCAAGTCACACTATTTTTGTATTCTGCTGAATTGCATAATTAGTCGAAATTAATTAACCGACTTCGCAAGCAACAAAGTTAGGCAAAAAATTCCAATGAGAAAGTTGAAGAACGGTTCGCAAAACGCCCGACTGAACAGTTTCTAACTTTCCGTGGACTGCGTTTTTTTGCGCTCACTGCAGGTGCCCGCGAAATACATAAAAATACTACGGGACATGCCCGCTTGCGCGCCGCGATTGCAGTGCTCTCAAACGTTCCGCCTGCAAACGAGCAGATCATTCAGCAGGGTGTGCTGCCGCTGAAAAGGTGGCAGAGCAGCGGACCAGGCACTGGCTGCGCAATTTGCGCCAGCGATGAGGTGTGCGCATGCTTATCGCCATCATGAATCACCGCGAGGGCGTAAATCGCACAGCCAGCGTCGCGCTGCAGCTTAAAAGATCATTTGGACCCGCTGATATCCCAAACGCTCTTCTCAACAGATATGCCGAGTGGTGCGCTAAATACCTTTTCGTAATCTTCACTGAAAGCCTCAGGACAGGAGAAGTTCCAAGCGATTGGAAAATGGCTAAGGTGTTAGCTGTCCATAAATCAGGCGATATAGCTTTGTGTGAAAATCTACAGGCCAATTTCCCTGCTACATACTTCTAGAAAACTGATTGAACACCTTCTTTTCAGGCACATAAGCTCATTTCTAGAGGGCAGGAGTTCTCACGAAAGCCAGAACGGATTTCGACAAAGTTTATCGACAGTGACGCAGCTGATTCATACCACAAATGAAATTATGATGACACTAGATAACAACGGACAGGTAGACCTAATTTTCATTGGCGTTAAAAAGCATTTGATCGGGTATCGCATTATAACCTGCTGTTAAAAATAAGGATGCTATTGAACAACCAGCAAGTCGTGCAGTGGCTAGACTCCCACCGTACACAGCAACGCCAGTTTGACCATGCAGATATCCGATTCCAATTCCACAGCAGCACCAGTCCTTTCAGGAGAGCCCCAGGGCTCAGTCCTTGGGCCGCTTCTCTTCCTTACTTTATTTGAACGACCTCTCATTCAATTCACGAGTGCGCTGTCGATTCTTTGCTGACGACTGAGTTATATAACTGAGCATTACATACGCCGAAGACCACTCACATTTAAGCGACTACCTGAGAGCGGTTTCCAACTGGTGTGTCACTTGGAAAATGCGTGGAATAAACAGCTCCAATGCAGCAAAACGACAATCACGCGACAGAAAGAACCGCTTCATTGCATATACCAAATTAACAACCTTTCGATTATCCCAGCTGAGCAAATAAAATACGTCGGTGCGCACATATCAAAGCCGTTGTTTCAGCAGCGTTCCAAAAGCTCTGGTCATTAAAGCACCACCCAAAAAGCACTGCTCTCCACGAGCAAGGCGAAATTGGCAGCCTACGTGCACATCCCTCATACGGCGAATGCTCGAATACGCCGATGTTTTCTGGGATCCGCGCACTAAAACAGATATTAGCATACTTGAAAGCGAAAAGTGTACAACAGCAGTATCTTGCCGGTACTCACCTACGGGGAAAAAAACGTGGAGGCTAATGAAAAGGGTTCAGCTTAAGTTAAGAAGAACGCAGTGAGCCACGGAAAGAAAAATGATAGGTGTAACGTTAAGAGACCGGAAGCGGGCAGAGTGGGTGAGGGAACAAACGCGGGTTAATGACATCCTAGTCGAAATCAAGAGGAAGAAATGGGCTTGGACAGGGCACGTAATGCGAAGGCAAGGTAACCGCTGGTCCTTAAGTGTAACGGAGTGGATTCCAAGAGAAAGTAAGCGTAGCAGGGGGCGGCAGAAGGTTAGATGGGCAGATGAGATTAGGAAGTTTGCAGGCATAGGGCGGGCGCAGCTGGCAAAGGACAGGGTTAATTGGAGAGACATGAGAGAGGCTTTTGCCCTGCAGTGGGTGTAGGCAGACTGATGATGATGATGATGTGACAGCTGCGACCACCCTAATTCCGCAAACTTCTTAATCTTGTAGCGGCACCTTGTAGCGGCCGTATAGCGGCACGCGAAGAGGAGGAAGAACCTGGAGCGCGAGCCGAGGAGAACGCTCGGGACCTTTGCCAGGACCGGACGCCGCCGCTGCTTCCTCTCCGGCAGCCCTCAAGAAATGTGGCCGCGGTCGCCTTTCTGGGCGACCTCCACAATCTCATCCGCTCACATAGCTTTGGGCGGCTCCCACTACGCGCTTCTCTTGGAATCCAGTTCGTTACCCTTGCCCTCGAATTACATACCTCTTTCTTCTTTCACTCCCTCCTTTATCCCTTCCCTTACAGCGCGGTTTGGGTGTCCAGCGAGATATGTGATACAGTTACTGCGTCATTTCCTTTCCTTAAAAAACAATTTTCAAATATTTTCAACAGCCTCGGAAGAGAAGGGAAATTTACGATGGGCAGCGAAGCGCTAGAAGTTGTGACGTCAGCCTGCCGATAAGAACGAGCGCGCTTCTTTCGCTCAGACATTCAGCACAAAAGTCATGTGATCAGAGCTTCTGTATTGAACAGCACCTCAATAAACGGGGCCAGTCTCTTAACACCGCCAACGATGCGTGTCTGACATAGTGTCAGAAGTCTTCCGATGTAGACCGTCAGAGGCATATGCAGACCGACGTGGCGGAGCAGCCGTATGAATGCGGCGCAAGTCTTCACGGAAGTAACCGAAGCGGCGAGCATATGATCATGGCAGGGATAAAGCCTCCGCAGCCACTTGGTTTTCACAACGCCGCAGACTGGCCCTCTTGGATCGAGGACTATACAGCTTCGCATCCGGTCTCTGCGAGAAAACCGAAGTAATTCAAGTAAAAAGCCTTCTTTACACGATGGGCCGGAAGGCATGGGAAGTTCTCCGGTCGCTGGTTGGCAAAGACCTGAAGTCATTTAAGGTCATAAAGTTGGAAGCCTATTTCGTGCACACGAAGAATACCGGTTACGAGAGCGCCCGCTTTAATCGATATCGTCAACAGCCAGGGAAAACTGCAGATGAGTTTGCAACCGAGCTCCACAAGTTAGCAGAGCGATGCGACTTCGGTAGCATGAAGGATCGTTTAATTAGGGATCGCTTTGTAGTTCTAGACAAAGCATTGTCGGAAGAGCTTCAAATGGATTCGATTCCAATATCACAATGGCCACCGCACGTGACCGAGAGCCACGACAAGCGAAACGGTAAAGCGGCAGCACGCAGACTTGAATGGACGTGAAGGCACGAGTGCCGAAGCGCGTACGTGCAGCAGTGAAGGAGAAGAGCAAGACAACAGAACAGAAGGGAATGCTACATTCGCTCGTCGCAAGAAGCACGCTTCTGAAAAAAAGTCGCACATGTTGCGCAGGTTCAACACACTCGCGAACTATTTGCCAAGCGAAGCAGCAAAAATGCTTTTACTGCCAGAAGTTGAGGCATTTCGAGAAGGCTTGTCGCATTAAGAACCGAGAAAGAAAACTCGACGGGGTAACGGAACCTGATAACGCAGGCCGATTCCTCGGCACAGTCACATCGTGACAAAACAAGGCGTGTGCGCACTTCGTGACGGTACAGATAATGGCCATGAATTGAAAATGAAAGTTGATACTGGAGCAGAAATCACGGGGGGGTGAAGGACTTTCCCAGGAGTACCGCATTACCTTGATAAAGCAGAAAACCTGAGAGTACGAAGTGATGCAAGCATTGGCACGCGCGGAAAGTTTCAGGCTGAAATCGGATGGAAAGACAGTCGCTGCGAGCAGACAGTGTACGTCGCGAAAAACCTGCGTATGCCTCTACTAGGGCTGCCTACGATTAATGCCCTTGGAGTACTTCGGTTTTTGGACTAACTAGAAACATCCGATGAGGTCGCGAAAAAGGACTGTTTCAATTGGAATCGGATCTATAGCAGGAGCGCGCACGATACGGTTGGTGGAAAATGCGATCCCCTGCACAGTGTCAACCCCGCGCAGGATTCCCATCCCGATGGAGCAAGCAGTTAGAGACTATGCAATAAATTAATTGAGGTTACATAAAGCAGACGAGAGATTGGCATTCGATCACTCGTCACCCCAGTGCAAGAATTTCTGAGCTAGCATCAACAACAGCGAAGACAGACGATTAAAAATTACGCTCCTCCTCTCCCCCTCAACTCGTACACGAGGAGCACCAGACAAAAATAAAGAAAACAGTTCTGGGACTGGGCCCCGCCCATGAATACGTCACCCGCTGACGTTTAATTTGCAACTTCCGGTTGTCGCTCCTAGCCCCCCAGCAGCAGCGTCGGCGGCGTGGCGGCATCTCTCCGGTCTCTTCTCCTTCCTGGATTGCGGCGCGCGTCGGGTTTCTTTGCTTGTCATCTGTGGTAATTAGCAGTAATAAACCGCGACATCGAGGTGCGACTGCTCGCTTTTACGGCCGCGATGGGCACCGAGCCCTATGCGTGCGCACGAAGAGCCGTGCGAGTGGCTCCGGAACTCCCGACAGAAGGAGGCGGCCGAGGAAAATTGAAACCATATGCGCGAAGGCAATGCCCTGGCTCGCGCTTGCGCGAGAGGGTCGCGCGGCGGCACGAGCAGACGATTTTCACGGCTATCGGAAGTGTGTCCGTGACGTCGTGGCTGCCGTGGCTCCAGCGAATGAGAGCGTGTGGTGGCCTGGCGACGTCATGGTACAGTGACGTCTTTGTTCCACGATTTTAGTTCCAAAATCGGTCACTACGAGTACACCAATCGGCCCTCGAATTTTGAAAAACACGTTTTTTAAAAGTTCATAATAAATTGCCGGCTCAGTTCTGAAGACTCATACTTGATGTGAATGCTTCTTAGCATCATTTCTAAGCATTGAAAACATTTACAAGTGACTTTTTATTCGTTGCATAGTCCCTTTAAGGAGGAGTTTGACAGGCTCGAGCGGGAAGGCATGATCAGAAATTTAAGGCCGAGGATCTGACAATGGTGTGCGCCAATTGTGCCGGTTCTGAAGCCATCTGGCGCAGTCAGGATTTCTGTCGACCTCACTCAACTAAACAAGTTCGTAATAAGAGAGCGCCTCCAACTACCAACCATAGAGCAGATCATGGGAAGCTTTCAAGAAGCCTCTGTGTTCTCGAAATTGGACGCAAAACCTCGAGATTTTATCAAATTCAACTTGCAGAGCCGAGCCAAACCCTCACAATTTTCATAACATCGTACGGCAGATATTGCTGCAGGAGGCTACCTTTTGGTATAACCTTTGCACCAGAAGTTTTTCAGAGGAAGTTCACGCAAGTTTTGGAAGGACTATATAGTAGGATACAACATAAAAAAAAACAGCAGTTGTTAACACTGGGCCACGGTCCACGGCGTACTGTATTACTCCGTTAGCCAGTCACAAAAGTTCACGAATCATCCTTTTATGTTTGACTTTATTAAACAAGCAAGGTAAGAAAATTCTAGAGCTTAAAACATTTTTCTCGTGATTAGTTTCTTGTTTAGGTGACGTGAGAAGTTTTAACAACGGACTCCTTTTTCGTCGTGGATGAATTCTGTGTGCGGCGGTCCAAAATGTGGGCGGAGCTTCACTGCAGACTTAAGCTGTATCCTTCTATAGACGGCGTTTTGAACTATATATGGACGATATCCTGGTGTTCGGGGCGCAAATAAGGCAGAACACGACTCTCGTCTGCACAAAGTGCTCGAGAGACTACAGTGGGTAGGGGTGAGGCTAAACAAGGAAAATGCTGTTTTCCAGTCCAGGATGTGCCATTCCTTGGCACAATTAATTTTCGGCGCTGGGAGAGTGCGGCCGCATCCTGAAAAAGTGTGGGCCATCACATACTAATTTTCAAGGCCGCAGAACGTATCGGATGTCCATTCTCTTCCCGGAATGAACCATATTGCTAGGTTCCTTCCAGAGGCGGCGTTGAAGAGTGCGCAGGCTTCTGTGCAAGGACAGTGACTGGTCTTGGGGACCGCAACAAGAACAAACAATCTACACGATCAAGGAAGTCACCAGCTCGGACAGCTGCCTCGCCGCCAAGTACCACCCCCTTTACGAGACGATAGTTTCAGCAGATGCTTCGTCATATGTTCTTGGTGCTGTACTAATGTAGATCCAACCATCCTGGGAACGACGACCGGTTGGTTTTGCTTCGAGATCGCTAAGACGGAACAAAAATTGGCTGTGGTTTAGCTCTGGTTAACCATGGTTGCATTGCGAAAGCTTCGTTTCCTCGGCACGTCGTCTACGCAGCGTCTCATTCCGACTCTCCCGAGAACTCAAATCGGTCTCTTCCGCAGTTGGAGTCACTCCGGGACGTGGCACGACTTCTTTTAGCCGCGTCTTCGTTACGACGCTTCTCGAGTCGTGCGACGCGCTCTTCTAGCGTCTCTTGAGCGCGTTAATTGTCTCTTCCTCGCTTCGTTCTGTCGCTGTTGCGTTTCTTTCGCGCTCTCCATTAAGACTACAATCTACAATACACTACTGCTGTTGCTGATAGGAAGAAAGAAAAAGAAAGTGCAGGGGCCTGCCTACTGGCTCAAGCCGAACCACGCTCGCTGCCGCGTGCTATAAGTAGGAGAGTTAAAGGATAGGAGAGCAAAGATAGAAAGAGAAGGCGCTCGTTAATATGCCTCGGGCTGATCCCGGAGGCAGTGCAATACCAGGCCAACCCGTGCCAGAGTGCTTCAAGCCAAGCACTCCGCCATATTCCAAAAATAAGTTTAATATGTTGGGTCCAAGAACCCGCAGCGGATATTAAATCAGGTATCAGATATCATGGTGTCTACAATACACTGAGGCGAAGCGCATATATATATATATATATATATATATATATATATATATACCCCGCGAGGCGACACCTCCTCAACCTCTACCCCAGCGGAGCACATCTGGTGGAGTGAGCGGCGACGGCAGCGGCGTCGACGGCGGCGCCATCTGTTGGAGCGCAGCTGCGGTGTTGCTATGCAACGGCGGCTCAAGGTCGTTCGTGGGACCGCGCATACGGCTGAAGTGCGCGACGAGCCGAAATGGCTCGCTGGCTGGAGTAGTAAAGATTTCGCTTTAAAAACGCTCTCCAATACAGATGGCGGTATTAGCGCTGACGTGGGCAGCTGAACGCTTCGACGAGTTTTTTTAGAGGTTCTGGACGCCATGCCGCCGCGCATTCAAAGATTCAGAATGCGTTTGATGAGGTATCACTTCACACTAACGCACGTTCGGGGCAAAAGCGTTGCGACAGCAGACACCTTATCAAGAGTACGACCGAACGCGGCTAACCATACTCTAGGTGACCTGACGGAGTCTGACGTGTCTGCTTTTGTCGACGGAATCGTTCAGGGCATACCTGCAACAGAAATCATGCTTAATGCCATACGAGCCGAGCTAATGAGTGCTTGTCATTGCTGGAAGCCTGCCACCACGGGTTGCCAAGAGAAGAGAGGCTGCCAGAAGTTTTGACAGTTTTGGCCCGTCCGTCTAACATTCAGTTTGCAATGAATTGTTGCTAAAAGGTGCTCGCATCATTGTTCCGCGAAGCCTGCGGAAAAAAATAATCGAACGAATACACGAAGGACACCAAGGTATCGTTCGCTGCAATGCAGACCAAAAGCAAAATAATCTGTTTGGTGGTCAGGGCTCAGCAAAAAGCTAGCGAAAGCTGTAACTGATTTCCGCGTATGTGCGTCCGAAGGTGTTCAGTTCGCGGAACCAATGCTTCCGTCGGAAACGACAGAACTACCATGTCAAAAAGTCGGCGTTGACGTGTTTGAGATAAAACGCGCCGTGTACCTTGTTATCGTAGATTATCGTTCCAGATATCCAGAGCTGGCCTTGTTCAAGGAAGCCACATCATCAACCATCTGAAGAGCACCTTCGCCAGACATGGTACCCTAAACAATGGTTTCAGGTAATGGGCCGCAGTTTGTCTCGTTTGCTTTGAAGAAATTTTCAGATGTGTATGGGTTCAAGCACGTCACAACTAGTCCTCGCTTCCCGCAATCTAATGGCGAAGCTGAACGCATGGTAAGGATAAGGCTATTTATGAAGAAAGCAGAGGACCCCTACATTTCCTTGCTGAACTACCGGAACTCGGCAGGTCCCACAGGTTACAGTCCAGCACAACTTTTTATGAGCCGTCGATTGCACTCAAGGATACCTTGTGTTGAGTCTAGGCTAAAGCCTTCTGTCGTTAGTTCTTTCTGGCAGAAAACAGACGAGGAGCACAGCAACAGGCACAAAAGATACTTTGACAAGCGTCACGCTTCCCGATATTTGCCCAGACTTTGTACAGGGAACCGGGTATGGCTGAAAGACAAGGGTGCTTCCGGAACTGTCCTACGGCCATCCCATACACCACGGTCCTACTGGGTTCGTACAGACAACGGTGCAGTTTGCCGGAACAGACGTCACCTCTTCCTACTGCCAGAGACGGCGATAGTGCATCATCGACGATTCAACGGGACCAGCACCAGAAGGGGCTGATGCAACACCGAAGAAGCCGCAAGTTTCCGCGTCGCGAGCCAAGTTTTCAGTTAAGTATGCCGATGTACAGCAGCCATCTGATGTTGGTCAACAAGTCAGCGAAGCTACTGGGCATCAGAGCCACACGCTAGGGTCGCATCAAGACACCGAAACGACTTGGAATCAATTATAACTGAGCTGTGTTAGAGTTCCTATGAATGTACTTAGCTTGAAAGAAAAAAGGAAAGATGTGACGTCAGCCTGTCGATAAGAACGAGCACGCTTCTTTCGCTCAGACATTCAGCACAAAAGTCGTAATCAGTGCTTCTGTATATTTTGAACATCATCGCAATAAACGGGGCCAGTCCCTTAACACCGCCCAACGATGCGTGTCTGGCAGAATTGGTAAGAGGTTACATCTACTTAGGAGATATGTAATGACCGAATATCTAGACCAGCGGAGTAAGATATTAATCGGGAGGATAAGAAGGGGATGCAGTGCATTTGGCAGGTACTCTCAGGTCATGAATGACACGTTGCCAGTATCCCTCAAGAGGAGAGTGTATAACAGCTGTATCTTACCGGTACTCACCTAAAGGGAAAAAACTTGGAGGCTAACGAAAAGGATTGAACTTAAATTGAGGACAACGCAGCGAGCCATAGAAAGGAATATGTTTGGTGTACGTTAAGAGACACGAAGAGAGCAGAGTTGGGGAGGCAACAAATGCGAGTTAATGATATTCTAGTCGATTTCAAGAAGAATAAGTGGACATGAGCAGGGCATGTATATGCGAGGGCAAGACAACCGATGGTCGCTAAGGGTAATGGACTGGATATTCAAACAGTGGGGAAGCACAGCAGAGGGCAACAGAATGTTAGGTGGGTGGATGAGGTTAGGAAGTTCGTGGGGATAAGGTAGTCGCAGCTGGTACAGGACACGGTTAATTGGAAGAAATCGTTGACGTATCGGCCACGCAAAAAGCAGGAAAGCGGCTAGTGACTTGCCAGTGCTGACATATGAGCTTCTTGATATACGGATTTTCCCCTCCTGGGGACCAGTATCTCTTAAGAGATGAGAATCATTTATTTATAAACGCCGCTTCCACTGAAATTATTTTTCCAGTTCTTTAGGTGGATAGGAGGCTATTGTCGACATACACCAGTGCACAGTCTTTACCTTATTGTCCCGATATAAAGTTTGCCATCCGGATCGAAAGTACAAGACGGTGCTAACCCAAGTCCATTCGCCACATTTAAAATTAACGCTTTGTACGACTAGGGCTGCTGCATTTTTTGTACGTGTGTGCGCGGCGAGGACTTCGGTATGGTGATAAAAGAGGTTTCTACCAAACACTATCCTACATTCCTTTCACCTTCAACTCGAATTACCGCACCACCTCTAAAAGGCAGAATGTACGCATACCTGTTTGCTTTCTTTCTCGCCTACTTCAGGCTGTTTTCCATGCGAGTGCGCAACGCTGGAATGAGCCAGTTAGACCAGCACTAACACGTCACTCTCCGCGCTTACGGCGCCCCAGTCTGCATTCTACTCCGAATCCTTTTGATGTGTTTGAATGCAACCGAGGAGGCCGCGAGAGGTAAACGACATTAAAGTCCATTAACCAGGCCCCTTCTTGCGGATGTGCGGTTCATCGCACGCTCGTGGCCTCAATTCCGGTTTTTCTCGGTATTCGACTTTTCGTCCGCCGCCGGCAGCCCGCAACCAAAACAACCGGACCGCGTCCAAACAAGTTGTTGAGATTGGCGCGCGTTCTAGCGCTGCATTGATTCGTCTCAGCTCCTTGCGGTTCCTAAGCGCCAGCTTTGAAGGCTCTTTGCTAAGCTTTGGAGGACAAAACCGTGCGGCGCAGCTCTCTCTGCCCCAAATTTGAGTTTCGGAAAGGCCGCCATATTTCAGCAACGGCACGTCGCGCCACCTCTCGACGGTGTCCTTGGTGGTAAGACGCATCGCATGATCGTGACGTAACCCTCGCGTGGCCGCTGCTCCTGCCTCGTTCATTCAACTCGCGGTAGCAGCTCCCCATCGCCGGCTCATCTCGGCGTATGCGTTGCTATGGTGCCTTAGACGAGGCCGGCTCTGCCCGTTGCTCCGTTCCTATCTTGCCTTGTGCACTAACCTTCGCCGTCTCTCCTCCGCACTTGTGAGTACTACCTGTCAGCCCTTTGTCAGCGGCTTGATCTCTCTCTCTCTCTCTCCCACTCTCGATGCTAGCTGTGGCCTGCTGTGGCTGTCGAGCCGGCAAGATGTCAGTTAAGGCGGCACGCTTGTTGCGTCGGCCTACCATGCCGGGGAAGAAAGGGTTGGAACGAGCCGACTGGCAGCGCGCTTTTCCGGCGTCCGCTGACATATCCGTCAGTATCCGAAAACCCGACGTTTTGGGTCGTCTAATGAGGCCAATTCTTACTTGTTTTGCAGCGCGCACGGAAATTGAGTCGTTTGACAGCCATAGGAGTAAATTACGTTCTACGCTGTCAGCGGTGGAAAGGAGAGCGGCTAGCGGTAGCCTCTCTCAGGCGCTGTCGCCGGTGTTCTAGAGCAGTTCGTACCGGTCGCGAAACGAGAACTGATGGGCGCGATTACGGCAGTGATCGGGGCGGATGATTCAAAAGCGGTTCATTATGCTTATAAGACCGGTCCATTTCTGTGCCGTCGCTTCATGCACTTGCATGATTGGCCAACGCTCGTGTGTGAAACAATACCGTGTCCTTCTTACGTAAGAGAACGTTTTGTGTATCTGGCTCTTGTCTGGCGGCAAGATTTACGTCATTTCTGTCTTTTCGCAAATGCTGAATTGTTCTTGCCTCCGTTTTTCGTAGCCTCGGCAAAAGAAACGGCTTAATTAAATCATTCGATTCACAGCAAGCCGCGGCTTCACATGTGCTTCACGCGTGTATATACGCGGGCATGTGGTTGCTGTGTTTGTGTTAATGATCTTGTTTCAGTTTTTGCGGACAGTTTCGGCAAAGAAAATGAAATGAGTCGCGGTACAGCGCATATTGTTTAAATTTCTGCTTCGTGCTTGTGTGCATGGTTGTTTTTAATCACCTAGCTCTAGCTTCTAAAGTTATGATCTTGCGCTTTGTTAAGGTTTAGTGCCGTTTTTCTATGGAAGCATTTGCATTCGCATGATAGCACGATTTGATTAATGTAACGAAAAAATCTTAATCACCTGAATTTCGCGCTGAGCCAGTTTGTTTCCTAGTTTAGACATAACACTACACATATGAAAATCTGTTACTGCCGGAAAAGTTTGTTTGATGAATCCACATTCTAGGATTTCAAAGAATAGCATTGACAGACCTCATTTGTGTGAAGCAGGCCTGCATATTCTGTCTGTGCATTCTTCCTTTTGGGTAGCTATAGTGTGGTAGTTAAAAATGACTGAACCTGTCGACTTTCTTTTTTTATATCAGGAAACAAAATGCAGGGCACAATCAAGAGTGCACTCAGCCTGAGGGCTTGCAAGAACATCTGTGCAGTGAGCAAACTCCCACAGAATGTTCTCCTGTGCCATGGGCTACTCACTTCGCGGTCACAGGGGCAGATTGAAGCTGTTGCCACACAGGTATGTTTTCTGCATCTTCATTCCTTTAACAAGCATTGATGGTAACTACTGAAGCTTGTGTGGCCAGGTTAGATGTGATTAGTATTTATATGCCTTCGTAGAGCACATGCAGGAATTCTATCCTATGGTCATTCTCACCATTGCAGAGCCTTGCTAAACTATGTGCTCATCCAGCATATATGACTGGAGTCAAACACCAGGCTTCCTTGTGGTTGCTTCTGAATTGCCCCAAATGGTCATTTCTGATATAGGGAAATACTATCTCCAGGTGTCGTATTATTATTTTAGAGCATATTATTTTCTAATGTATAAACCATCTGGCTAGCACAGAGGTTCAGCATCCTTTTTCCATCTGAACGCTCCACTTTGACTTTCTTGTACAGTCCTCCCGTCACAAAGCCATATCGCAGGTCTGTCGACTCAAAGGGGTCAATCGAGCGCTGCTGCAAGGTGGCCCATATCAGGTGCAGCTCTGTTGTGATCTCGGCAGCGTGCACATGGAGCACTCAAAATGCACAACTTGTTTTGCAGGAAATTTAACAGGCTGGGCTAGAAAGCATCGCAGTGAGCATAATACTATTGTTGCCAGCGGTACAAAAACAACCGACGTCAGCTTCCTCAGAAGAACATGAATGCTATACAGCTTGTCCAAAACAACGAAATGAATTTCAAGATTGGTTCATTTTACTGTAACGAATAAGCATTTTGTTTTTAAACTTTTCAGGCTAAACAGGTAGGCTGATTGCTTGCATGCCTGCAAAATTATTGTCGGCGACAGTGGCATCATAACACCTGAGTGTGAAGTGCTGGCATCTCATGAGGGTGATCAAGTTTTCCGTGTAGCAGCGGCACTACTCTTTCGAGTCTGATAGCAATTGAAAATGCCAAAGGCTCTTGACTTAACAGCCTTTGAAAGTGCCCATGTGACAAGAGTATTAATTTTGTCAAGATTGTTTGCACTTATGTAGTTAAGTTATACTCTTCCCTTACACTTGCCCCTAAAGGTAATGGGTGTGTTTGCATAGGCAACGGGCATTCGCTAGGAGCTGCCGTGATCGCTTAGCAGCCAACACTACCAAGTGAGTGGTGGTGAGAGTACTGCAGGATCACTCCAGTGCTGCCGCCATAGCAGACTAAAAGCATAGCGCGAAACCGAATTCATTGCAAGAGAAATTGGGTGGACAATTGTTTTGACATCATTGCGTGGCTTAGGTGGTTGAATCCGGAGTTATTTTTTTTCACAGAAGAAATTTAAGATGGACCCATGCTTTCAGAGGAAGTGTTGTCGCTCGCCTGAGATGACAGGAAAATGCACACCACCGACAATCATGCACTGCCGTACTTCCTCATAAGAAATGTGTATATTTTGTGCGCCTGCAGATCTTTTAGACTGCTTTGGCACAGCCGCGTGGCAGGCCAATATGATAACGGCTGGCCATTGCCACTGTTTCGCTGTGCTAGTTAGCGTATTTACAGTATGAGAGTGCTAAGACGCTCCACTCTCAACACAAAGTACCCCCGGTGTCTTGCGCTTATACTGCGGCAAGTAAAAAATATGCGAGCACAACAGGGTTGTCATGCTGTGCGTTCAAGACGCGAAGTTCTGATCATGAACCAGCTGAGCAAGAGATTGGGGTGTTTCTGCGGGTACAAAAGGGCACTGACAGCAATCGGTGGTTGGTGGACGTAAGGAGGACAGCAGTGAAGGAAGTGAGTAATTATTAATTAATAACCGGCTCAGATGAAAATATCCCTAGTGATCAAACAGTTGATTCCAGCTGAAGCCAGTTGACAACAGATGAAAAAAACTTCCTTAACCAGTTTGACCAGCTAAAATATTTTCACCTGGGCCAAGAATGGTGACATCTTTGCAACAAGCTGTACCAATCCAGCAGTAAAATAATGATGCTCTTTCAAGCAAGACAAAAGAAACTGCTCTGGCATGATGAGAAAATCTCCTTTGCGACTGGGCAGAAGCAGCTAGTCACAGCACACCAACTATTTCCTTCCCCTGCGAACAATGGACCTGTGTGGGCTTCACACAACAAGCGCGCAAACTGAAATTGATGGAACAGTTTCAAGAGCATCACGCAAAGCGCCAACACCTTAATTGGCTACATGACTGCGTGTCGCAAAACTGGTATATGTTGGGCTTTTGTTTTCTGGCATGATGGCCTCGCGAGCCCAGATGAACCAGCGGGGGCGGTGTAAACATAGCTTTAATAGATCGAGCATGCTGCTCAGGAGCCCACGAAAAAATTCGCAAAAGCATCCACAACACGAGCCAGCTTCTCCAGCACACAAGCGATTTCACGAGCATTGTTTTCTAATGGCCTCCAAACCCGTGCTCATTAACACACGGCTCAGGACAGCCAGCTGGAAAGATCGCTGCGAGCAAGAACTCTTCAGCAGCACAAGCAAACTCTCAGCTCTGACCATGTCATTATGTAGCAAATTTGCAGGAAATAAAACAAAGCTGCAGTAAAAATTGTCAAGGTTCTATATTGGTTAAACCGATTATATTGCGAAAGCGCTGGTTTTTTCTTGGTACAATTCTGCCAAAGTCAAACTGAAAATGACCCAGGCCAAATTTGAAGGTCGCCATCGTGCCGGGCACTGTAAATTATGGTCGGAGTTGATTTTCGCACTAAGTGGCCGAGGTAAAATTTCGGGGATGACCCGGGTCAAATCTGAAAAAACACCATCGTGCTGAGCGCTTCCGATTATGGTTGAACATCGATTTCGGTGCAAATTGGTCAACGTAAAATTTAAACGGTGACCTGGGCCACATTTTGGAAATGAGCCAGGCCAAATTTGGAGGTTGCCATCGTGCCGGGCACGGTCAATTACGTTTTTGGTGGAGATTAGCCAAGGTAAAAATTCGGAGGTGGCCCCTGCCAAATTTTGGAAATCGATAAATTACAATTACCCGGGCCAAATTTGGAGGTCACCATCGTGTCCAGCATGGCCAATTATGGTTGTACAGCGATTTTGGTGAAAATTTGAAAATTGGCCAAGTTGAAATTTCAGGGTTGGCTTGGGCCAAATTTTGGAAATGACCCAGGCCAAATTCGAGGCTACTATTGTGTCGGGCATGGTCAAGTAATCGTTGGACATCGGTTTTGGTGCAGACTGGCACAGGTCGAATTTCAGGGGTGGCCCGGGCCAAATTTCTTGTATGACCTTGGCGAATTTTGAAGAGCAGCATCATGCTGGGCGCGGTCAATTATGGTTGGACACCGGTTTTGGTGCAGTTGGCCAAGATCAAATTTCAGGGGTGGCCCGGGCCAAATTTGGAGGTCACCATCGTGCTGGGTGCGGTCAATTACGGTTGGACATCAATTTTGGTGCGAATTGGCAAAGGTCAAATTTTGGAGGGGGGCCCGGGCCAATTTTCGGACATTACCTGGGCCGAATTTGGAGGTCACCATCGTGCCGGGCAGGGTCAATTATGGTTGGACATTGATTCTGGTGCAAATTGGCCACCAAATTTCAAGGCTGGCCTGGGCCAAATTTTGGAAAATGACCAGGGCAATTTTTGACATCACCATCATATTTGGCGCGGTCAATTTGGTTGAACGTCGATTTTGGTCAAATTTCGGGGTTGATCCGGGCCAAGTTTAGAAATTTAGAAATGACCCGGGTCAAATTGGAGGTCACCAACGTGTTTGGCACAATCGATTCGGGCCTGGCCGGGTCAAACTTGGAAGGTAACTATGGATTGTGCTTTTTTTTTTTAGCTCAATATGGCGTAGCCTTGGTATCCGTACAAACAAGATTGGAGGAGTTTCTTGGTCGGTGTCGCGGAGGGAGCGTATGAGTGCTCTCGCACCAATATAGCACGTGGGAAGCTACACAGATGGCTGAGAGAGCCGCAACACAGCTCATGTGAAGGTGACAGGAAGCCGAAAAGTACGGGAAGCACATGGAGTCTAACTGGATACGGCCGCTAGCTTGGCACGTCACTTGGTGCCAAACTCTCCTCTGGTATGCCACGCGAAGCGCCGCAACGTAATGGGAAGAGTGAAGGCGAACCCCGCACTAGCTTTTCTCATGCTTTGTTATCAGGGAGTGCAAAAGGGAGAGGAACGTATGCTCTCTCAGCGCATACCCTCACAGCTGGCGTGTGCCGAGCCCCGCGAGCAATGGCAGCGCCGCGAGAGCGGAGAGCAGCCGCTCCTGGCTTGGTCAGAGTGGCCTGGGAAATTTTGGCCACCCCTGTACCTACGAACGAAGCACAGTATTTTTTCCTTTCTACTTCTAGTATACAGCTAATGCTGCTTATGTTTGTTTATAATGGAGCCAGCAGAGTATATATTCATAAACTGGTTCCAAATACAGGAGTTAACGGAATGTATTGCTGCACAGTATAAAAATTCGGCAGATGTACTATTCTGTGCAATATGAGCAGGAACACAGGAGCACGTGCCCGATAGCCTCGAAACCTACTGGCAGCGAAATGCAGCTGCCGCTGTTCAAAACAAAGTGGAAAGGGCGCCGCGGTTCCGCTAACTGCTGCACTCCAGCCTCGCTAATGTTGCTGCGAAACGGCAGCTGATTGCGTGTCAGTGGCTGCTAGCGATGATAAGACGATCATGGCACACAGAGCGTGGCAATGTGTCACCTGCAGTTCTGCGCAAAATGCTTCTCGCTCTCTCTATTTCTATGATATGCGCAGGACGTATGGCAGTGATACTGCCCCGATACTGTAGCGCCTGTAATAGCGTTCACTCCCAAGAAAAAGCAACATTGTTTTCTGATACGTGTTTTGCTGCATCCTGGTTTTTGTGAACGGAGAAAAGTTACCTGCAGCAGTGGGTTGAAAATGGATGCTTGCCAAATGGTAACAAAATTTGAGTGCACACAAAATGTACCCCAATATATTTATTTATTTAATACTGCGGAGTCGCTTGACTCCAAGCAGGGGTGAGCACAGATACAAGTAAAAAGTAAATAAGAAATAGACGAGCATCATGCAAAAGCAAACAGATGATGCGAAAAAAAGTAGCAAAAGCAAGGGTTTCACATACAAAAGGCTCTCAAATTATCAGCAAACATTTGTACATTCGGGCTATGCACTGCACACTTCGGCAATTCATTCCACTCTGTAATCGATTTGACAAAAAATGAGTGTTTAACTGTATTAGAATATGCACGAAATTCTTGTAGTATTTTTCCATGCTTATAACGCGTACTTGCTCGTGAAACGGGAGTAATATAATCATGAGTGTTTATTTTAATCAGGTTATTATATATTAGGTACAGAAATTTCAACCTAGCTTCAGTGTGCCTTGTCTGGAGAGATTCTTGGCCAATAGAATTGATCGCAGCTGTTACACTGTCTGTTCGTTTGTATCTTTTGCAAATGAAGCGGGCTGCGATGCTTTGCACTCGTTCTAATTTGGAAATATTCTTGGCTGTAAATGGGTCCCATAAACAACAGGCATATTCCAGACGAGGCCACACCAAAGCCTTAGACGCTGCCAGTTTCACGTGTTTTGGGGCCTTCGGCAGTTTACGCCTCAAACATCATAGAGTCTTGAGAGCTTTCGCGCAAGTAATATCGATGTGGGCATCCCAGTTTAGGCGATTAGTTATCTGAATTCCAAGGTATTTTACAGACGAGGCTTCTGGAAGTGGTATGCCAGCTATACAATATGGATGAGTCAGAACAGTTTTCTTTTTACAAATTCTAAGTACCAAACACTTATTAACGTTAAGAAACATACCCCATTGCTTGCACCAGTTTGAGATCTTCTGCAGGTTACTGTTAAGCTTAATTTGGTCAGCTGTGGAGTTAACTAAGGGGTATAAAACGCAGTCATCAGCAAATAGTTTAACTTTAACTTCGGAATCAACCACATTAATTATGTAATTTACATAGATTAAAAATAGGATAGTCCCCAGAACTGATCCTTGTGGAACGCCAGATGAAACCGGAAGTGCATCAGAGTACTCATCGCCAACATGAACATATTGAAATCTGTCTTCTAAGTAGGCTCTAATCAGGTCAATAATGTTAGGATTGATTCCGGCAGTGTGAAGCTTTCCTATCAGATTAGTGTGTGGCACTTATCAAAGGCTTTGGCAAAGTCAAGAAAAACAGGGTCGATTTGTTGGTTGTTAACTGCAATAAAAAAATCATGGCAAGTGGTTATCAGTTGTGAGAGGGATAAGCCACACCTAGATCCATGTTGCTGATCACACAAGAAATGGCTCAATTCCAAAAATTCCGTCAAAGCTCGGCAGATCACATGCTCAAACATTTTGCAGCTGGTTGAGACCAAAGGTATTGGGCGATAATTAGATACGCAAGATGGGTCATTGCCATTAAAAACAGGTACGACACGAGAGGTTTTTCATTCTGATGCGACTGCGCACTGAGACAAACAGGCATTGAAAATAACTTCCAGGTAATGTGATAACCATTCCGTGTAGCGGCGGAGAAAAGCTGAAGGGATGTTATCAGGCCCACTAGACTTTTTAACGTCAAGCTTCAAAAGAAGATTCAAAATACCTTCGCGGGAGATAGTAACATCTGGCATTAAAGAAGTGTAGCCGTCCTGGCTTAGAAGGAAAAGTCGAGTTTTTATTGGTATACACTAATTTAAAATACTCATTAAACACACCAGCAATATCTTTTGACCCTGTGACAGGAGAACCATTAACTATTAATGACACATTGTGTTGTTTATTACCATTAATGTATCGCCAGAACTTTTCCGCTGCTTCACTGAGAAAACGCCAAAGCGTAACATTAAAGAAAGAGTCCTTAGCTTGCTTGATCTTATTTCTTAATAGAGTAATATTATTATTAGCTTGAGCTTTTCTTGCACGTTTGGTGAGTTAAATAACGGGTCATGGCTCCGCCGGCTTGAATGACGGCCTCCATTCTTTCTGGAAAAGATCCGTAGAGAGCCTAGATGACGGCTGTGTCATCTTGAAGATGTTGCCACTCGTGTTGTATAGCTTCGCACAGTTTATCGGCGGTCGCCAAGTCCAAGGAGAGCCTTGAAAGCTTAGCCTTCATACGTGCCCAAACATGTTCTATGATATACATGTCCGCACTCTTTGCACACCACTCCAGGCTCCTTACCCCTAGTTGGTCTAAGAGACATGGCACCACCTTTGCTGTGTGAACGGGAGACAAGTCATGTTGGAATAGATAATACCCACCCGTGTGTGGACCATTCAATGCAAAGGGGATCATCTCGTGTTCCAGCAGTGTGCAATACGCAGCACTCGCAAATCTCCCATAGATTCTTACAATGGGACTTAGGCCATCACACGAAATAGCCACCCATACATTTACTGACGTGCGTCGACGTGCGGCCACCTCCTTGATGTTCCGAGGACAGAAGCGTGTGTTCTGCATGCGCCATACTCTTTTCTGTTGGTCCCAGCGAGTCGAGAAAGTAGATTCGTCAGAGAAGATTACATATTTCCAGTCCTCCGCTCTCCAGCTACGGTGATCGACAGCGAACTTCAGGCAAGCAGTTTTGTTGGCAACTGTGAGAAGAGGCTTCTGAGCGGATCATTATTCAATCCGAACAGCTGCCATCCGTGAACTCTGCATCTGAACACCGGAACCGCAGTGAAAACCGAACTGCTAGTGCACCGAATTCGCATTTGGCCTAACTGTGCAAATCTAGCGGGAGGCAGGCAAAGTTAACTGGAGGCAGGTCTATGGACAGATATTTACTTTAAGGCAGTAAACCAGTTGTCTAAAAAAATTATAGAAGCACTTTGCCAATCTAAAGTGCGGCAAGGCAAAAGCCTTTGGTTTTGCTGACTGCGATTCTAGCTTCTGAGGTTCCCATACCAGTGGCACTCCCAAAGGCCTCTACCTTGCCACACTTTCGATCTAGACGACGTTGTTGGCGCTTGCAGTCTGCCTCTCTGGCCTTCTTCTTCTCTGGCTTCTGTGGTGGTAGCGTGCAGGTGACTCCACCAGTGCGTGCCGTTACCATGACGATCTCGGGTGTGACGTCACCCTCTCCCATCTCTATATTGACGCATTTGGTGGTTTTCTTTTTTTTCCGCTATAATTGGCTATAATTAGTTGATTGTCACTCTACAGTCATCAAACTTGGCGGGGCGGTTACATTTTGTCCCCTCTGTCTGATGCTACCATTCGTTTTCTGCTATCCTGATTAGTTGCCGCGTTATTTGTGGAAGACAGCGTTACTCCGGACGCACGAGTAAGAGCCATTAAAGGCTTTCGCCTTGAAATGCTAGAGGTAATTAGCAGATAAGCATAGGGAATTGATGCTTGCTCTGTTCACTGTACAGCAATATAATGCCAACCGAGTTGGTAGCGATGCAGTGCTACAATAATTTTGCTGCCTGCAATTCCTACAGGTTTCCTAACCCTCATTCCACCACAGCATCCACATGCCCGCCCTAGCACACACTCAAAACCCATTCAGCTTCAAAGCTGAGCTGACTTCTCAGCTACCCTACTGCATTGAACAGAAGTTCATTATTCACCAATTTATTAAATAAATTTCAGATTCACTGCACACACCGTATTGTTTCTTTGAGCATAATAAAAATTTGCAAAATGACAGTCCCATACAATTAATTTGTGACCTTTTGCATATATTATGCACATTATTTTACTAGGAGAATAAAATTTGTTCATTTCATTTCAAGCATATACTGCAGTTACCCGCACCAAGCTCTCTGCATATACTTTATCCGATAAACAAACTGCCTTCCATTGTTTCTTTAGCTCCAACAAGCGTGAAGGAAACGCAGCGGGGACCAGATATTGAGGAAGCAGGTGAGGAGCAGCACGGTGCCGGGTGGAGTAAATGACGGCAGAGATCTAAGGATAACTTTGCTTCCTGAAGATGGAACGGCTTTAACAGTACAAACAAGGAGAAAGATTGCATACAGTCTTTCAAACCAAATCACTGTCCTTGTAGACCATATTGTGCATTAAAACTTGTTCATTACATCCGTAAGTAGTTTTAAACTTTGAAGACTGCATCAGAATTTGTGTGCTCTGCAGGTTCTCGAGCCGGGCACAGCTGCACTGAAGAAGCAGCCAGCGCCACTGGAGCCACCAGAGTGGCCTTACAATGAGCACACCGTCAAGGTGCACACATGTGCCAAGCTTTACCAGGACTGGAGGAAATGGAAGCCTGGCTACCAGAATGCACCTGCCAAAGGTACGGGTACATAGTTTATTGACAACTTCAGTAGAAAGCTCTGCTATGCCTATGACAGCATACACTCTAAGGTCCAGTATTTTTGACAGTGCATTTATTTAATTCGTTTACCCTGTATTTTGGCAATAACATTGTATGTGTGCACAATGTTATCCCACATGTTTCTTTTTCTTATCGTACTGAACTGTGATGACACTTTGAAGGGCTAGGACACTGACACTTCGTTTTTCTTTGGAAGAGAAAAATAAACAAATTATTGCTATGCGAAATTTTGCACTACAGCCTCTGCAAGATCTTAGCTTGTACCTATTCGAGGTGATCAAGCCTGATGCTGTCCTCATTCATTTATGTGTAGTACTGTTTTAGGCTACAGTTGAACCTCGATCGCACGATTTTCAGGGGACCGCGCAAAACCATCGTAGAAATCCAGGTGTTGTATAGCCGAAAATCTTGCATAGGTGATGAATTTGCATAATAAATACGTCTGCTACTCTGGCTTTCAAAAATTACAGTTCTTTTCCCCACCCGTTATAAAAGCGCCCGTTTTCATTCTGCGAGAATTAGTTCTGAGACAGTACGCAGCCGTACCATATTTTTGGCATCGAAGAGGCTGCCTTAGATGAGGCGTGCTTGCACTCACGTCTCTGCGCATTAAGTGGACATCGCATGTACCTCAATGATTTGGATGGCGCGCCAGAAATATGGCTGCTCCAGTTCTTCGAAGGCACTTTGAGGCGCTCAGTACAACCGTGCCTATGAAATGTCTTTCTGCTCAGACTTCCTCTAGAACCGCTGTCACTTTGTGACAGCAGACAGCAGTGTCTGTACTAGGAATTTGCATCTTAAAAGAAAAAAGAAAGAGTGGTAGGACTTCAAAGTAGTTACACCGAGGAGGTGCGCGAAAGCATGTGTTTAAGCTTGGTTCGCTCATGGTGTTGTTTTGCTGGTTCGTCGGCATGTCTGGCTACGATACTAGTTCGATAGTAGTATTAGTTCATGAACGCGATGATGCACAACACGAGAGAGTTGCAGTTTAACACGAGGCGTGATTGGCTGCAGCGATAGCATAGTGCTCTCATGCAGTGGCCAGCGTAGCTGATCTGTTCATGTTGCCGTGGATTCAGCACCCAGTCACGGCAATATTTATTTTATTTTGTAATGCACTAGACCGGTGTCAGAGAACGTGACCTCAGTCAGAAGACAACGAAGACAAGTAGAAGCTCGGGCAACGCCTAAGAAGATCAACCAGAGCTTATGGCTCAGCATTTCAGCAAGAAAGCCATGGGACTGAACCCCACATCTCATTTGGTGGAGGTGCTGGGTCACTGTTTCCCTTGGTCAAAGGGTGTGCGAGGCGGTGCGACTGGTTGGAGCAAACCCGTGGGCTTGAGTGGCATGCATGCATGCGCTGCAGGCTGCCATGCGCTGGCATGCATG
The DNA here is from genome assembly GCF_052857255.1 of Amblyomma americanum. Lineage (NCBI taxonomy): Eukaryota > Metazoa > Arthropoda > Arachnida > Ixodida > Ixodidae > Amblyomma > Amblyomma americanum. Next base: position 222,092,047 of record NC_135500.1, on the reverse strand, counting down.
GCAGCCTTGGACATAGCGGCGGGTGGTGGCAGCAAGTTTTGGCCAATAATAGGCATGGTGCACTCGAGCGAGGGTGCGTGTGAATCCCAAGTGACCAGAGGTGGGCTTGTCATGAGAGGCAAAAAGGATGTCGGCACGGACGTCCAACGGCACAATGAGGAGGTAGGCGCCGTCACTGTGGCTCGAGTGTTTCTTGAACAGGATGCCATTGTGCAGGCAGAAGGAGGAAAAGTTCCAGGAAAACTCTCGCAGTACGGTAGCAGTGCGGCCCTCCAAATGGTCAATGACAGATCATAAGTTGATGTCAGCTTGCTGCCTCACCATTACGTCGGAATCGCTAACCATTCCAGGGAAACGACTGTCGTCCTCCATGCCATCATCATGCCAACCGGTGCGTGAGAGAGCACGTCGACATCTTCGTGCTTGCATCCAGATTTATTCGCAATGGTGTAATCAAATTCCTGGAGACGGAGGTTCCACCTGATGGGCCTCGTCAAGACAGTGTTGGTTCTGATGCACACAGTGGCTCTGTTGGTTTAGTTGTGCATTGTGCTATTGTGCTATTTTTGATGCAAATGCACCTTATCAGTGCTGAAGAAAGGTATCCGGCCGCATACTATTCGCTGAAATAAATACAAGCTTTGCAGACATCATCAGCAAGTTGTGCAGGGTTTAACCTTAACAGTTATACCCAGAGATTGAGCGATACCATTTTGGCAATGGCCCAGGCCAGATTTGGAGATCTCCATCGTGTCAAGCACGGTCAATTATGGTTGGATATCGCTTTTGGTCCAAATTGGCCAAGGTCAAATTTCGGGGGTGTCCTGGACCAAATTTTTGCAAATGACCCAGGCCAAATTTGGAGATCACCATCGTGTCGGGCGCGGTCAGTTATGTTTGGATATCGATTTTGGTCCAAATTGGCCAAAATCAGTCTGTTAATCTGTTGCTATGCTATGCTTCTCAAGATTAAACCAAGGTCAAATCAGGCATGGAATAGTGAGCGACTTTTGCATTGAGTAGAGCTACCTGCCATTCCGAAAGCTTTCATATGTGAACAAAACAGCTGCAAAACCTGCAAATGCTGGACAATGCCTTTCGGTAAACTATCGCAAAAAGCAGTGTGTTACTTGTATGAGTAAAATAGAAAAGTTAACCATCACAAAAAGCAGTGTGTTACTTGTATGAGTAAAATAGAAAAGTTCGGCCTTTTATGTTGTTGCTAATAACGTGCATCATGGTATTTATAGGGGTTCATTGTATTGTTGATTGGATGAGTACTTGACAATCACTGATAAAATATTAATGCTTTTTTTACTGAATTTTTTGTGCATAACAGCTACAAGCAATAGCCTGAGAAGCCAACAGCAAGATGTTAACCATTATTTAATGTGTTTACAGTTTAATTATGCTTTAAAGGACTATAGACAAGCGTCATGTTTGTAAACAAAGGTGGCGCTGCGGTCGGCAGTGATGCGGGGTGTAGGCAAAACGCAGCACACCTACACTGCGCCAAGCGACGCTGCCTTCAAAACCAACTGGTGTATGCAAATATTTCAAGGCGTGCGCGTTGCTTGTGGTTAGAAACATTTTTGTTGATGCTCGGAGAGTAGTTCTGCACTTTTTCAGCCTGTTCGCCAGACGGAATTAGTAGGCGGAGCGCTGCATCAGGTGCTTCTCCGCTCCTAGTTGGCGACAAGTAATAGCGCAGCGCTACGACGGGTGAAAGTGCGAGGTATGGGGAGGAACTAATCATCCACAGTTCTCAACTTATGGGCCGATAAAGCATATCCGATTGTTAATGCAAGATAGGACGACGTGATGCATGACACGAGTAAGCTTTCTCACACGAAGAACCTTGTAATGTGCTTCCTGTTTTCACCGAGCCGCTTCACTCTGGAGACGTTGGAAATTAATGAATACTATAGCTGCTTTGAATAAGGCAAATTCGGTCTGAGAGCTCCACGAGCGCATGCATAGGCGTTTTCCTCGAGCTCCAAACGAAATTTACGCTCACTCCGCTAAGCTATAAAATCTTGCTTCTTATTTTAGAATTTATTTATGTGTGCGCAGTCTGCTTGATCTGAGTGGCTTCTGGCATGGAATTTGCTGTGTTCGCTGGGTTCTGATCCACCTACAATGTGAAAATTCAAATAATTTGAGAAATAACACAGCGCGACTTTGTCGAGATCCTAGCGCCGTTGGACCGCTGTTGAACAAAGGTGGAACCAGCGAAATGGACGCAGGACAAGAGGAAGTAGGCACACACACAACAATGCTGTGTGTGTGCCTACTTCCTCTTGTCCTGCGTCCATTTCGCTGGTTCCACCATTGCACATTATGAACCAACTAGCCCAGCAATTTACTCTATTGAACAGGCGTTGAAACGACACACTTTTTGAAATTCGCGAAAATGAAACAAAGAAAAAACCGTTGTGTGTGCTACTTCCCGAGTCCGGTGCTTCTTCAAGCGCGGCACGGTGTAAACGCTGAAGGCAACTGGCGGCAACTTTTTATTTTTTTTTTTTTTTTGCCCAAGTGATGCCCGGGACATTGTCCAGGTGAAAAGCATCTGTAAATGGCTTCCTGCGTTCAACTTACCATCCCAGGCACACAGAATATCACGCCTAAACTTATGCTAAGAGCACGAAAGAATGAGAACGAGTTGCAGGCATTACCGTAAAAACCGGAATATAGGTCGAACTTTTTTTCAAAAAACCATGGTGAAAAGTCGACCCCCGTCTTATATACCGGTCATTGGCGGAAAAAATACGGAAGTCTTGCAACAATGGGTGGCTGAAGTCAGCAGCCTCCATCACCATCGCCATCAGCAGCAGTGCCGCCATTTTGCGTTTCAGTAGATGCAAAGCGGAAGCTAACGGCAATTTACCGTCGCCTTCAAGAAAAACACGATTGAGTACGAGGAAGCTCACGGGAACCTGGCGGCACAGCGCGGATTTGGAGTATCCGAAATGAGCATTCAGTACTGGCGGAGGCAGAAGCTGCGTATTACAACTTGCAGCAACCAGAAGAAAACATCATTTCGTGGGCAGACCGTAGTGTATCGAGAATAGGAAGGAAACGTTGCGCTGCGAGCAAGATCGCTGCCTGTGACTGCCGAATGCATCCGCGTGAAAGCGGCAGAGATCGCGCGTGCCTCTAGACTCACGAGGGCGCAATTCAAAGGCTCGCCATCCTGGTTGCGGCGATTCATGAAGAGGAGCGCTTTGCTCTACGGCGCCGTACTTGCCTGTGCCAGATACAAACACGCGGGCCGATTGGTGCGCGATATTGTTAAAAAATTTGCCGGGTGTACATACAAGCAGCATTTAAATGAAATTAAATACTGTCACCATTGTGCAACCTCTCGAGTCGCATTTGTTTCAAAGTAAGGATGTCTTTCAGTAATTTTCCCATTGAAAAAGATCTTTTTCATTTTTAGAATTGGTTAGTTAGGGGGTCGACCTATATTCCGGTCCGACCTATAGTCCGGTTTTTACGGTACTTGATTTTTGCACTGTTCACCACGCGACCGAACAGCAACGATGCGAAGTCAGAGACACAAACCAACTTATTAGATTTGAATGCAGAAACGCAATGTAATAACCCAAGGGGTGAAGCGAGCTCGGCGTAATAACCCACAAGCTCGGCGGTAATAATTAGCCGCGAAGCCGATCCGTTGCCGAACTTGTCTTGCTCCTCGGCCCCTGCCCGTCACTTTCGCACCTATCTGACTGCAATAAACTCCTGGAAACTTATGCCGCTTCCTTTCTTCTGCATTGCGGCTCAACCAACCGCACCACAGTTGTGGCGCACCCAATGCGGAACGTCCCGCTTTTTGCCTACACAACGAAAGTCACTGCCGACGCCAGCGCTGCCGTATCTCTTTGACGTCGCGGCCTGACGCTTGTGCATAGACACCATATTTTTGCTTTTGTGTGTTCTTCTTTCAAACAGTGCATTAGACATTGATATACCTGGAGCACCCAGTAGTGTTTGCCTATGACCGCTAAATAATTTGTAATTGAATTTTTTGGCGCTGTTTCGGTTTCATCAACCGAATGATGGCTGTGACGTGTAGTTGAACTTTGTCACGTGGGGCACAAAAAAAAACTGCAATGTAACTGCTGATACGTCGTTGGCTGTAATTGGCTCTTGAAGCGGGCTTGTTTAAGTGCTGTAGGGAGTTAAAACTCATATCAGCATTTATATTGCAGTTTTTTCGTGCCTCACATGACCTAATGTTCAACTGCATGTCACAGCCATTGTTCAGTTTATGAAACCGAAACAGCATGATAAAGGAAATCAGTTACAAATTATTTAGCGGTCGTAGGCGAATACCACGTGGTGATCCATGCATTGTAATGTCTAATGCATCATTTTAAAAAAGAAAACGTGCAATAAAATTACGTGTCTATAGTCCTTTAAAATTGGCTACTTCGTAGGCAATTCACTGCAAAAAATAGTGCAAGTTGCTCCACATTGCTCTGTTACACTACTCCAAAGTGCTCTAAAGTTAATTTTCTGAAACTCCAAAAATTGCTCCAAATCGCAGTTTGGCAGTGGCAGCACTGGAGGATAGGGTGGCCGCAGCTGACACAGGACAGGGTTAATTGGAGGGATATAGGAGAGGCCTTGCAGTGGGTGCAGTTAGGCTGATGACGATGATGATAATGGGTACACTATGTGCATGATTTTGGCTAATCAGCTATAGTTAAGTCCTAGTTTTTTGTTTTCATGACAGTACTATTTAGTTAAATTTACCATATTTACTCTAATCTAGGCAGTCCTCGATTCTAGGCCGACCCCCGAACTTCATAGTCAGAAAAAAAAAAAAAAAGGTTTACTCGAATGTAAGCCAAATGAAAAAAAGCATTGACTAGGACTAGAACATGCATTTTATTAAGCTTGCGACACTTGTCGTAGCACGTCGAATGCTCACTCATCGTCTTCGTCAACATTGCTGACATCGCTGTCCTCTTTGTCACTGGCTTCCTCCCACAGCGCACTGTCTTCGCTTCCGTCCAACACGTTCGAGACGCTGCACTTGCGGAAGGCCTGCACAATCAGTTCGGCCGGAATTTCCTCCCATGCCACGGCAACCCGGTTCGCCACTTGGCTAAGCGAAGCATGCTTGATGCGCCCGGTTGGTGTGTGCTGGTTGTCCTGAAGCGTCAGCCAGCCATTGTAGTACTTCCACAGCCTATCCTTAAAGGGCTTGTTGATTGCAACATCGAGCTGTTGTAGCTTGCTCGTCATTCCTGCAGGTATCACCGCAATGTCCGTACCGCCTTTAGAAAGCACTGAATTTACAGCATCTGTCAAGTGGCCGTGGTAGGAGTCGAGAACTAGGAGTGGCTCTTTGAACAACAGGGCCCCAGCTCAACGTTGCCAAACGGTCTTCACCCACTCTTCGACTAGGGCACCACTCATCTATCCATTCTCTTGTGCGCGCACAACGACATTTTTAGGGAAAACCTCTCCAGATGGAAGTGTTTTCTGCTTAAAAATGAGGTAGGGCGGCCGTTTTTGCTCATCGGCCATGCAACATAACATCACGGTAAGACGTTGCTTCTCATACCCAGCAGTTTTTACTTTCACCTGTTTTGCGCCCTTCTCATTGACTGTGTACGCCACAGGCATGTCGAAATACACTGGGGTCTGATAGACATTACCGATTTGGCCCAGACTGTACTGCTTCTCCAGCCGCCTCTTGATCACAAAGCACTGAAGTGCAACCAGCTTCTCCTCAAAATCAGGTGGTAGGTTTTGACATACGGAAATCCGCCGTCGCAGGCTGAGCCCGAAACGCTTAATGAAATGAGTGACCCAGCCCCTGCTGACTTTAAATTGGGTCCATGGGACGCCTCTAACTTTAGCGACTTCCCTCGCCTTTGCCTGCATTATCTCTGTTGTCACGGGCAATGCACCTTCTCTCTGCTTCTTGATAAAGTTCGCAACATCCTTTTCCACCTCGTGGTGTCGCCCACTCTTGAGTCCAGTGAAGGCCATTCGCTTTGCAGCACAGTTGAAGAGCTCGTTCCGCTGCTTCCGCCACCGGCACACATTCTTCTCGTCCATGCCGAAGTCACGCTGGGCTTGTAGGTTTGAAGTGCTTTCCGCTGCCAAAACTACTTTTGCGCTTAAAAGCCACGGTGTAGTGGTATCGCTTGGTGGGCCCCATTGCGCCGCAAACACGGGCGGCTTTTCTCGAATCATATGGCGACGAACACAAGCAAGTACGGGACGGCGAGACCTTTGTTCACAACGTTCGAACGAGCCAGCGCCACCAAGCAAAATGGAGCCTGAAAACCTGCAAGCTGTGGCCGCGAGATGGCGTTACGTGTCTAGTGGTTGAAGGGCAATTCGCATCCTTGAATCTAAGTCGAACCACGAATTTCATAAAAGATTTTTCAAAAGAAAGTACCGGCCTAGATTTGAGTAAATACGGTATGAATGTTCTTTGTGGGAGCTATAATAGCTCATGAAGACTGATTTTGTGGCTGACTATAATCACCACCGCTGCTATGGAGCACAGCTCTATGTGAAAAACTTTATTGCTGCACCATATGTTGTGCAGGTGTTGTGTTGCTTGTTCTTGCCATTTGTGAATTCTTTTGTTACTTCAGTGCATGTGCATCTAATTTATACTAGAAGCCACATAGTACTTATTCACTGTGAATGGTCTGTGTGCTACTACTGTTTCAGGGATCGAAGTGGATCTGGGTTACTTGCATACGGGCTTAGACAAGCCAGCTGCTCAGCGCGAGGGCCGCCCCACTGTGCTGCTGCTGCATGGGGCGCCTGGCAGTTATCGAGACTTCACCCAGCTGGTGCCCTTCCTGGACAGCCAGGGCGCCACCGTCATTTCGCCCCGGTGGCCTGGTAAGCAAATGGCAAGAGCCAAATGTACGTGTAAAATGAATGGCTGCAGTGGCTTTGTGCAGAAAAACTCGGCCATGTTACATAATGCCACCAAGGCCTCCATCTATATGTGCTTACAGCAATAGGCATGTCGGCAGCTTTCTGCAAGGTAAATAGGTTACTCTTGGCATCGTAGTCGTAAAAATAGCTGCTTACCCTCATGCAAGTTGACAGGCAATGAGCATTAGCTGGTTCACAAAATGATTAATACAGGGATGAGGCCACACCACACTGCTTGGGCAAACACAGGTGGCCCCTGCTGCACTTGCCTTCTCTTGGAATCCCCTCCATTTGTTGTTTTGCCTTCTCCTCTGGCCATTTCTTCTTCGCGAGTGCGACTAGGGAACTCGCGTTTGTTTCCTGACCACTCTGCTCTTACACCCCTTTCAAGCGCACAAGTTGAATGCACTTGCGGGGAGCGTGCTTCGACATCTCTAGTGACACTTTAGGCTATGCATTGCTAAAAAGGGAAACAAAATGCACTCGTAGGAAAAAAAAAATGGTGACAGAAAATGAGCGCAATTTTTGAAATGTAGATAAAAAGGGAAAACATTTTAAGATTTGATTGTTTGATTTGGCAGAAGAAATCAAAACAAACTTAGACATATCTTTAGCAACGAAAAACAAAAAGTTTTTACCTTAATTTGCACTTTTCTTTTCATTAAATTAAGGCTTCAAAAACGAGGTGCACATATTGCGCAATAATTTTGTGAACATGTCTTAAAAAACTACAAAGGTCATAATGTGCAACATATACTATAAATTGCCGCCTATTAGTGGACCCCAAAACTCACACCCCTCACTGGCCAAAAGAAAACTTGGGGGTACACTTAAAAGAGTATGTGCAGTCGCCATTTCCTGTCCTCCCCTGCATCTTTCACTTTCCTGTCTTCTGTCTCACAGCTTTCTTCTCTTCTTTGCTTTTTCTTTTTTCCTGACAGCTAGGGTTAACCTTGTGTGGCAGACTATCCTGCATTGCACCATATTGGGTTATAGCTAGGATGTACAGCTGGTGTGGGCAGAAATCGCTTGCAAGTTTCTCGTTGGGCTCCGTGGCGGGCGGCTGCCACCGTAGTCGCCCACCGTAGTATTTTTTTATGGATGCATCTTTTGCCCCTAAAGATCGCTCTCTCGGAAGAGGGCACAACGAAGCAGCAAGCTTTTTCCCCCAAAAGAAGGTAACATTCGCAGAGCTCCCCGTCAATTATAATGAAATAAGAGGGAAAACAAGTCAGAATCATATCAGTGTTCATTGTGTCGCAGTGCTTAACAGGTGCCTTCGGCCGTGGCTACAAGGTATCAAAAATGGCCAGTGACGACTTGTTGCTTGAATGCTCGCCAACGTCCAGTACTCAAAACTCACAAACATTGTGTCCATGGGGGACATCCCTGTCTCCATCACTTGCCACTGATCTTTCAACACAGCCAGACTCGTAATCTTCGAAATTGATTTTGTCCACCTTACAGAAGCAGAAATTCTTTAAGGGCTTGCTGACTAAAATATCGTAGATGTTCACAGGATTAGAATCCGGAAAGATAACACAAAAAGACGTAAAACACCTGGTCTTCACTTTCCGCATCAGACACTACATACCTAACTTGTGCAAGTGTTTCCATTGCCAGAGGTTTGGCCATGGCTCACAGAGTTGCGCAGAACTGTGGCGCTGCACCAAGCTGCGCCTCAAGGCCTCTTCCCACAGGCCGAGGTCTAACTCAAACGTCAAGTGCCTTCTGCACGGTCGTCCAGCACCTCTGAAGAGGTGATGGACACGACCCGAGACAGCTCTGTCTCGTACATGTCTCACGGGCGACAGGTCTCCTTGGATCGGTCAAAAAGATAGGCCCTGAGTCACGGGGCCAAAACAAAATTGATTTAGTTTTCACATACACAATATTAAGACAGCTTTCATAGTCCAATGGAATTGTAGAGGACTTTAAATAACTGTAATGGCATAGACGACAGCTTAAACTCAATGTCTCTGGTTGCTTTATTTCTACAAGATACCAGTTTAGGTCCTTGGCACACAAATGTGCTTAAGATATATACAGTCTCCCGCCGTGACCGATTAAGAGGGAGAGAGCAGGCTCTTGGGAGGTGCAGCCATCATGCTAGAACTGGTGTAGCAGCTCGTGAACTGAAACTTAAAATTAGGTTCAAAGCCGCAGCAGCCACTGTGGTTTCTTACAAAACAATTACACTGTGCTTCGTATATCTTGTGTAGAGGGTGCTGCCCCTCTACACAATGAATGGATAAACTTCAAGCTTCAACTAGCAAAGGCATCTAGCAACCTTGTGCTCGGATATATATATAGTTGGAAGCGCTGCAGTAAAGAACACAGTTTAGTATGCTATGCTCGGTGTATGCTTGGCTGCTTCAACGCTGTTGCAGGCCGTGCACAGGGCCCGTAGTACACGACACGGTGTTAGAAGCGCTTGGTCTCCGTCACAGACGACACCCCTCCTGCCAGCAACTGCGAGGCCTCATCCTCCAGGCAGCGACTGCGTAGTTGCTCTCGTCTGGCTCGCCGACGCTCGTCATCGCCAGCCGGCTTACTACACGCAAGTCATTGGCCTGAATGTCATAGCCACGGCACTCAGCAGCTCCCAGCCCTGGGAAAAGGATTTGTGCACTCGCTCCGGCAGCTGCATCGTGGGCAGTTCTTTCCTTGCGCCAGCCAGATCGGTCCGACTTTGAAAATGCTGGTTCCTGGCCAACATGGTTAAACCTATTTGAGGACTTCGCGTTTGCTTCAGGCCTTCACCAGGCACTGGGAGATGTTCAAGTTCAGACTCTGCTGTATTGCGTGGGCCCGGAAACTCGTCCACTTCTGGCGACTTTCGGCCCCGACACATCTCTGGATGACCACACAGCTATAATCAGTAAGTTCAAGGTGCATTTCGTTCACCTCGTCAATGACGTTTACGAGTTGGTGCAGTTTCATCGACGAGTACAGCAACCGGGTGAAGCCATGGACAGCTACTATGTGGAACTCTGCAAACTGTGTAAAAGGTGCAACTACCGCTGAAGTTGAAGAACGTCTTGTCTGTGACTTCTTCATAGTGGAGCTACGGGATTCCATGCTCTCCAATAAGCTCTGCAGGACCCCACAACTGAGGTGTGGATTCAAGCAAGGCAAGCGGAAGGCACCAAAAAACAGAAGAGTAAGCTAGGGGCACAGGCTACAGTGCAAGGGGCAGTAAACATCGACGCGGCCTAGTACTGTTGGTTCGAGCCGAGACATGACAAACACGCTGAGACAGCAGCAGCAAGGCAGAAAGTTGACAGCCAGAATTTGTGATTTCTGCGGTTGCGCCCCACATCCCCGCTCTGAATGCCCAGCGCGCAACTCGCAGTGCAACTATGCAAGAAAAAATTGGCGGTGGTTTAGCTCTGGTTAAACCTGGAGTGACACGATAGTTACAGCTAGCAGGTGGAACTTGACACGGCGCATGTGCACAACTGTTGCAGCTCGGATTCGCCAGCGCGCCGCGGTGCCAGCAGCAGCAAATGCTCCGCACCACGTGGCTGGTCACGTGATGAACCACACTATCAGCCACGCCGCCGGCAGCTGCTCCGCACCACGTGACAGCGCAGCCACAGGGTGGCAGCGCCGTCACAGGGTGACGGTGCAGCCACAGGGTGGGTGTGCAGCCACAGGGTGGCGGCGCCACCACGCTGAAGGCTCGAAATGCTACCGTAATGTAGGTATCGCTGCAAAAAGGCCATTTCATGGATGTTTGTCTTGCTTAGGAGACAAGACAGGTCAGGATTTGGCAATCTAGCTGAATACAATTCACTGCTCGTGCAATGCTAAGTATGTCAAAATCACAGTTGACGACTACACAGGACTCGGGTGCAGAAGTTTCTGCCAATTCAGATACCTTCCCAGACCTTCCGCAAGCCCTAGACAGAGTTGACAGCATCATTTCATTTCATTTCATTTTATTACCTTAACTCTTTCGTTACCGCGAGAAAACGGATGTTTTTCATAGGTCTTGGAAGATATTTTTTTGCCAGTAAAAATAATACTGCTGCCCATGTTGGAGCATACGAAATTCATAATAGAATGCTCTTTCCAAAAAATTTATTAGGGAACACACAAAAATTCTCAAAATGTCCATTTTTGTGTTGAATTGAAAAAAATAAGATGGAAAAAAAACATATCTACAGATGCAATATAATCAAAGAAAATTTAGAATATACATTTTGAAGATAAATGGCCCGGGAACAGTGAGTAAAAAAATAAACTATCTGTACAGTGCCGTTCTTCAGCTACACAAAAAAAAACTACAGGTGAAAACAGCCTCATTTCTCGTGCCATGCGGTGAAGCAGTTCCTGGTTTTCATGAGGCACAGGTGCACTCCACACTTTTCGCAGAAAACGTTCGTCTTCTGTTCGACTTTTTGCTTCTGATTAGCACATCCTGCAGTTTCGCCTTTTCAGCATCTTCTGCGGAAAGTGGAGCACTTCTTTTGGGGCAGGATCTACTTGGGCAACCTCTTCATCGTCAATCTCGAGCAGCTGTTGGGTGAGCTCCGTCCGAAAAGAAAGTTGGTCGAAGTGGGTGTTTCTTTGAAATTTCAGTGTCAAGAGGTCTTTCTGGTGGTACTCTTGAAAAATAATGAAGCTATCGACAACAGCAATGTCAGTACAATGACAGAAGAGTGTTTTCCACTATCTCGCACACTTCATGAAAATGTAAGGTGAAATCAACTGATTCGACTTATCAACACCAAGCATCCCAGAATTGTATTCCTCAACCAGTAGCGGCTTCTCGATTGGGATGACAGTCCACACTTCTCTCTTTTTTTGTGGCTGTGACATGCCTGTTGGCAGCATGCACTGTAAACATCATGTGGACCACCTTCCTGTCCTTCAATTGCAAATAGAGGATGGTGTTCCACCGGAGCCACCGAACATCACCTCTCTTTGGCTTCTTCTCCCAGGACACGTCCTTCAGTTCAGGTGGGAAGCACTGACGATTTTTATGTGTCGTGCCACAAGCGAGGGTTTTGTGATCCACGTGCCACAAGCGAGGGTTTTGTGATCCAGCAGGTGAGCAAAGAGAGACGCAGATGTGTAAAAGTTATCCATGTAGTTAACGTTTCCTTGATTGAGGTACTTAGTTGCATCACCACATCAAATGCTAGTCCACTTGCACTGGCTGTTTCCCACTTGCCTGCGTACACATAAAATTGAACGGATTAGCCAGTCCACGAATCAGCAAGAACCCACAATTTATATCCCGACTTTACAATTTTGTCCCACTTGTATTGCCATATACCCGATCTTCCTTTTGACTTCACCATTCTTTTATCCACAGAGAGGTTCCGCGTAGGTTGAAAAAGTTCTCCTCAAGTGGTATTCATGTGTTGCAGAAGCCACAATATGGGGTGCAGCTTGCCGTCCGAAGCTACAGTAGTCGCCTCTGGATCAGTGACACTTAGGAAGCGCATAAGTGCAGAAAACCGTCTCCTTGCCATAATGTTCCGCAGAAGAATCCCTGAAAAAAGGCCACTGGTATTCCAGTAAAGGTGGATGCTTGGCACGTTCACGATGCCCATACAAATTAGCAGTCCAGTGAACTTCAGTAGTTCGTCAGGAGTCACTTCTTTCTATGATCCATCTCTTTCAGCATAGCTTGGAAGCTCCAAAACATGCATCCAAGCATATTTGTTTGTGTTGTTGCAGATAGTATTTATCACTTCTGCAGTGAAAAATAGCAGAAAAAAATCGTGCACCGTCATAAAACGTCTTGAGCTGCTCCGTACTGCTGGGCTGAGATGTGCTCCGGGCGGCCTTGTTGCCCTGAACTGAAGTTTCTTCACAGCTGGTGGCAGCCCATCCTGGCCTAGTACGGACCCTACAGATAAGAATAGCTCTAAGCTTGTGTACAAAAGTCTGCAGATAAGCGCCACGACGTCGGTGACTGCTCAAGGCCATAAAAGTAACTCACCGGCGAACAGCTGCGGATGTCCCGGGCTAACTTGAAACATCGTCGCCCTCAGAGCATGAAGCAGAAGTACTGTCATCTTTGGACTCGTAGCTCGAATCCTTGTCACTAAAATCAGGTGGAGATGTAGGATACTTTCGCGCTTTCCACGCGACTGCGTCGCGTGGGACGATGGCGCCATGGCAGCGACCGGAGCGACTTGTGCTGCAGCGGTATCGTAACACCGTATGTGGCCCTCTAGCGAATTTAACAAGAGAACCGAAACCAAAACTGCTGCAAACTGGCTGTAAAGGCTGGGCATACATGTTGGATATGCGGCGGACATTCAGAAATGCGTTTTCATGGAATAAAACCACTCAAAGCTCACTAGTCAAAGCTCACTAGTGAATAGCTGGCATCATTTTCGGGTAATTATCACCACTCAACACCGTCAGGTAACAAAGCCGACAATATGATTCGATATTTGACTTCATGAAGTCTTTTGATCAAAAAAATTTGATGTTAATGCTGCATTACCACGAGTGGCAGGTTTTTTTTTTCAAGCACGGTTGCCACGCCCCCTTTTGCAACAACACATGGACATTAGTTCTCAAAAAGCCCCATCAAAAATCAGAACGTCACCAGAACGGGAAAATTTAAACAGGCTCTACAAATTCAGTGCCAAGACTACCCAATGGGTGGCGCTAGGTGCACGAGAAACGATTCCGACATGTCGAAATCGGTGATTTAATTCATCGATCATAGGTGATCGATTTGTATAGGCGTGGTAACAAAAGCGTTAAAGACCGATGAGGGGTATTACATAAGGGGTGAGTACATATATTTTGGCGAGCAAGTGTTAACACAACTCGGGTCCGAGATAACAGCCTCTCAATGTTCTAACGTCCTTCACAGCATCTTTGCTATGGAAACGCAAGTCCGTCGTTCAACGTTTGTATGTTATCAATGCCCTGTCGTTACCGCTATTGAGCTTTCCTGCACTGGAAGCTCTGGGAGTTGTCAAGTTTGTAGACAGTGTCTGTCAAGCCATCTAAAAATCTGTTCAAAGGACTCGGCACTCTTTCCCAAGAGCACAAAATACGCCTTCAGCCGGATGCGGCGCCCTATTCTCTGTGTGCCATGACGTATTCTTATTCCATTTCGAGAAGTTGTTAAGGTAGAGCTTCAGAAGCTGGAACAACAGGGAGTGATACGCAAGGCAGACAAGCCAACGCAGTGGTACACAGGCGCGGCCATCCGGTTTGTGATACTTTTGCTTCTCTTTTCATTGACGTTCATTGTCACGTTTTGCCACTGGAGTGCCACATCTATTCTTTCCACGTATGGAAACTTGTGAAGCGCGGTTTCGCTGGCGGCAGCGGCTCTGGCCTGCTTGGTTCAGTGAAGCGGGCGTTCTTGGCTCGCTTGCCTGCAGCGCTATAATTTTGCTTCCGCCATCGTCATATTATCAGCGTCTGGCTGCAAAGCGAACAATAAAAAACTGAATGGGTTAAGGGCGGGGTTCTGAATCCCTTCTTTCTGGTAGTGAGTGATTATGAAATCCACAATGCTTGCAGACGAGGGCACAAAGTCGAGAGCGACATACATTATGCTGTGTGCACCGTTCTCGATTTCTTGCCTTCGTCTGCAAGCGCTATGAATCCCATAATGACTGAAGGAAACCAGCTCGGCCCGTCAAGCAACCAATCCTGTTCTGTTAGTGAGCATAGCTTTATTGCCGCCGGGAAGACCGTAATAAAGTGGGAACCAATCTTCAACGCGTCATTTGATAGCGATAGTGCCAAGAGTCCGGACGGAAGATAGACAGCGAATCGTTTTCCTTTACCTCCACAGTGTGCAACAACGTGCCATTGCAAAGGAAATGGGTCGACCACTGTCTGCAATTAACAGAATTGGCAAGGCATACCGTAATGTGGGACGGCTCAGTAACTTGCCTCATGGGCACAGACAGCAGGTGACAAGCAAGGATCAAGACGCTCTTATTGTCACCTCTGCAGCCGACACACCCAATATTACTGCTCATGAGATGAAAGACACTTTTCAGTTGGGTGCCAGCACGTCGACTATTAGACGTCGCCTGCACAAGGCTACTCTGCGAAGCCGAGTAGCGTCACAGAAGCCGGCGGTCACAGAGGCAAACAGAAATGCAAGATTTGCATTTGCACAAGACCACTCATCATGGACGGTGGAGGACTGGCGCTACGTGATGTTCTCTGACGAGTCAGCTTTTCCAACACGTTGGTGCCAGCGTCGGCGAATTTGGAGAGCTGTAAATGCCAGGTGTGTATTTTCTGCCACATTTGAGAATTGCTTCAATGCAATAGCCGTCATGTTTAAAATTGCTGCGCGGAAAGAAGTTTTTGTTATATTCTGGGACCTGTCAATACTTGGTCCTTATTTGTATACTCTTTGTGCTATGTTTTTGTTTAGGCATTTTTGCCGTCTCTAGTGATGGCAAAATTACATCATAGCCACGAAATCCTCGGTTCTTTTTCTCTGTTCAGTTTCGAGCTCAAGAATTTCCATCGTGTTGCAAGCAGCGGCCGCTGCTCCATCAATGTATGGGGAGTGGTGTGCAAAGACAGCCTTGGACCGTTGGTTCGCCTGCACGGAAAGTTTGATGCCGCAGCTTACCGCGACGTCATCCAGAGCGTCGTGGTGCCCTACGCCCTGGACGGCCCATTTCCTGACAGGCTGTACTATTTTCAACAGGACCGCAGCCCCATACGCACGGCCAAGTCAGTTACGTGTCTGCTGGAACAACTGGGAATCATGTTGCTGAAGTGGCCTCCACAAGGCGCTGACATGAACATACTGGAGAAGGTGTGGGGTGCTATAAAGAAGGCCCTTTCGCGGCGGCCACTCCAGGCTGGCTCCCAGGATGCTTTGTATGCCGCTGTGCAAAAGGAGTGGGAGCGCTTACGGACTTCGCACTTTGCTGCCCTGCTGTATGAGAGTATCCCTCGGCGAATGGCAGGGTGGTTGCCGCTAGAGGCGATTTCACGAAGTACTGACTCTTTGTCAGACAGCTGCCTATTCCTCACCAGATCCATGCCACCGACCTCTTGACGGGGCCTCCCTGAGTGTGTCTTGTATGTCTGATGCCGAGGTTTCGCGCATCTATATAGTTACCCTGAATAAAGTATTTTCTTTTTTCAATGGCGTACGGAGGAAGTACCAACTTTTTTTATTCGACAAGTGTGCCATGATGCATACCCCCTAGGTAGTCCACACACGTTTGACTTTCCAAGGACAAATAATGCTGAAGGTAGCAATGTTGCACGCTGTCATAAGCGTCATGAACCTCTTGTCTTAATTCCTAGCGAACTGGCCAATGTTTATTTCTTCGCATCGCAGATAGACTGTGATAACACAGCGATGTCGGAAGCAAATTCAAAGCGCTCGCTTCACCCACGCAGGCCATAGCCGCTGCCACCAGCGGAACCGCGCTGTGCAAGTTTCCATACGTAGAAAGAATGATTGTGGTGCACCAGTGGCGAAACACGAAAAACAACGTCAAAGAAAACTGAAGCAAAAGTATCACAAACCGGATGGGCGCGCCTGTGTTTCCTGTCGACAGGCTGATGCGTAAGTGGGACCTTTGGCCACGCTTTCCGCGGTTTGCATTTCATTTGACACTGATAGTACTTGAATAGCTCCATGTGTGTATTGACAACCACCATTGATTGTGCTTCCGGATGCAGTTCAAGCTGCTGATACGCCGTAGACAAATCAAGCACTGTGAAATACTTGCATCCTGTCAACTTTTCAAAGAAATCTTCACTCATGGGAAGAGGATAATGGTCAGTTCACTGGCATGGATTCTATGTAGCCCTGATTTTGAGAATTACAGAAGTCTCAAACGAGGCTGTTATCAAGAATTTTTTCCTCCGCAAATATAAAGCACATCTCCTTCAAATATGCACAATAGATAAGCATTGAAGTGCTCAAAAAGTCTTCTGATTTTCACTGTAATATAGTATAGGAAAGTGCGAGCAGTATTGCCTTAAATCTGGCATTTTTGAGTACTGTAATGTTTTTCAAAAATCAAAGGAAAAAAATCGCCAATTTTTCTTAAGACTCCTGAAACAAGTCCCTAGAAGGAGGTGAAAAAGAATATGAAAGAACATGTTGCATTATTTTGTTTCCAACAATGTTATCAAAGCTCAAGCATGTAGCATTTTTAGCATCAGCGGAAGTGCCTAAATGAGGGGCCGGAACCAGCAAGCACGTCCTCCGCTGCTCTATTTATTCCCCAGATCTCAAGACTGAGACCTTTTCTATCAAAAGAGAGCATACCTAATTACTTGTGGACAAACACTGATTCATTAGCAGGATTCATTAGCGCCGCTTTCCTCGAGTGCGGGTTACAACTGGGAGTGCAGCCCGTAGAAATGCATGTAGAGAAAAGTTTTGTATGTGATTTTCTTACTGCACAGTGCATCTATGAAGCTGTGTGTCTCCCAAGGCCCTCTCTTTGTTGTTCCACACCAGGCATACCGTGGCCAGTTTTTTTTTCCTAATTAGTGTTTTACACAAAAATCCATTTGGGTTTCTTTTTTAGCCGTTCATTTATTTTGATTCGTCATGCTGGTGTATGCTGGATTGGTTATAGCTATTCTTGAGTAGGCATTCCCTCAACTTATGTACAATTTTCTTTAAGCTTTTGTCTATCACAAAAACTCCAAAACGCGTAAATGAGGTCGTCCTGCATTAATAAAAGACGATAAGAGCCTATAATACAGAAGGTGGATTTGTAAAACGTCTGTGGCAGGCGCATATTATGATGTCTTAAAATAAACATTGGCTTTGAAATCACGTGTATAGTTCCACGTTCCTTTCTACAATGTGGTCTGCTTTTTTTAATGCAACACAACCTTATAGGTGCACTGTACAGTCAAAAAATTACATTGAGAGCTTTTGTTTACATGCATTCCTATGGGCCGCAGTCCCAGTTGTTACCCCCCACTCGGCGATAGCAGCGCTACCGAATCCTGCTTACGTCACAGATCGGGGTTTATCCACAAAAAGTAATTAGGATGCTCTCTCTGGATGGAAAAGGTCTGTCTTGGGATCTGAAGAAAATATAGAGCAGCAGAGGGCGTGTTTGCTGCTTCCAACCCCTCATTTAGGCGCTTCTGCCGATGCTCAAAAAGCTACAAGTTTGAACTTGGATAACATTATTGGAGACAAAATAATGCAACATGTTCTTTCGTATTCTTTTTCACCTCCTTCTAGGGACTTGTTTCAGGAGTTTTAAGAAAAATTCGAGATGGTGTTTTTTTTTCCTTTGATTTTTGAAAAATCAAAAATACTCAAAAATTGCAGATTTAAGGCAATACTTCTCGCACTTTCCTGAATTATATAACTGTGAAAGTCGGAAAAATTTTTTCTCCCCTCGATGTTTATCTATTTTGCAAATATGAAGGAGGGGTGCTTTATATTTGCAGAGAAAAAAAATATTGAAAATATCCTGTTTTGATACTTGTGTCCTTTTAAGCGACAACTTCCTCAAAATGGCGGAGATAAGCGTGACATATTCCTTCTCACCTGTACATTTAGCATGAAAAATATATCCATCATGGCTTCATATTTTGATTGTTACGTCATTGCAAATTCGTGAAATTGAGCTCTGCGTGAAAACGCTGCCTCTGCCATGACGTCGTTTACAATTTTTTCTCCTGAAATATTAGCATTTTCACGAAACAAAATTTACTTTTGCCAGCTGAATAATATGTGCACAATATATAATAAAAATTTCAAATGTTTGGGAGGTACATTCTCTCATCTAATTTTGTCTGAAAGACTAAACTTTTGGATTCTACAGGGCTTGGAATATCTCTTGAGAATGTGTACACATTTCAGTGAGGTCCTCTGCAGTTACTTAAAGCCTGAAATGTAATACAAATGTGAATTATTCGTGTCCAAATGAAGAATAAGTCGGTGACTGTATATTAGTGACCGCTGACGTCTAGGCACCTTTTAAAGGGCACAACTAAATTTGAGCAAGAAAATGCAGAAATTTCCTGAGAAAGTACAGATACAGGCACAGCAGTGTGTTGTAATTGGGGGCCGAACTTTTCGGTTTAAACTGATGAAAGTACCTGAAATCAGTTTTTGAAATTTGATTTTAGCCGAAAAAGGTCAGTATTCTTGGCATGCAAGGCTTAGCTAGCTGTCTGTTGAGTATGAGTTACACTCATTCAGTGTTGTAAATTAGCCAAGTAAGGAAGCCAGGGGCATGATAAGACAGTGGTATTGTCGGCTAAGCTGTGCAGTTATGAGATTTTAGGCATTTTTCTGCTTGTTTACAAACTGGGAAGCACCGCCTCCTAGCCCCCTGCTGGCTGTAAGCACTGTTTGTTCACTATCATCACCTGCTTAGAGCAGTTAGTTAAGTAGGTTTATCGACTGTGCTTAGGATACTGACACACCAAAACCACCATGCATGGTCGTCACGAAAAGTATTGTAGTCTAGGTAGTCAGTGTGGGTTTCTGAACGCTACTGCCCAGCATTGATTAATCTACCGAAACAGCATCAATGCATCGCCTTTAAATCTGAACTGTGCCTGGAGTCAGTTCATGCAGGGCAAACAATGGCATTGGTTACCACATTTAAGATTGCCTTTGTAGCTCTCAGTTTATCATGTTCACCTTTGGCATCAGATAAAACCATCCTTTTTAGACATCCTACAAGTGTCCATTAGATGTTCCTTGATCTTTGAGTGTTCCATTGACCTAGCTAGAAGGAGCCTTTGTCCTGACAACGTTTTTAAATCTTGTTAGCTGCAGAAAAAAGCAGCAGCCTTACACCAGACTTCTTTCCAGGCTCACAGCTGTTTTTGCTTGTCCTTGCTACTGTGTTGCCTTGGGCCCCAGACACGATGGCTTGACTTGTATCAGGCGTTCTTTAGGGCACTTGTGGCTACTAGTCTTTTTACTACCTTGGAATGTGTTGAAATGTACGGCACGCGAGCTTTCTTCAAGTGCACAGAGTAGCGCCAAGAGATGTGCTCTGGTCATGTGAACGGGCACAAGTCCAGGAACTGGATACTGGAGTTGGTTGTCTTCAGGTAATTCCTTTCCTTGCTACTTCCTAATAAAAAAGCCAGAGCATTTCAAGGTACATTGAAGAACAGTGCCCGGAAGGGCCAAGACTTGAAGACCTATATTACTCTCTAATGCATGATTTTCTGTTCAGAGTGGTAAGGAAAGCTTCGACATGTTGGGAAGCATAAGGTTTCAAAACACCTGTGGCATTAGCTGTGAGAGCTTCCTTGAGTCTTGGGGTTCTGTCTAATAACTTTCAAAGATGGGCTTTACATCCAGAAAAAAGGAGCGTGTATAGTGCCGTGCATGTTGTCGCTTCTTAGTGGCCTTAGTGGCTGCTACGACAGAAAAGTGAAAGAAGCACGTTTCACTATGTGCGCCCTAAACACGTCATGCCATCGTGTCGAGGAAAGCCTCAAGGGCCAACTGCACAGGTTGCACACTGCAGGATTCCCGGACGCGATTCTCTGTAGCGTTGGCTACAAGATTTTGAAAGATTTCCACCAAACAGCTATGGCGACATAGTAGCAAGAACAGTTATCATCCCGTATGTACACGGAATCAATCTAAAAAAATGCCTTGGGGCAGTTCAACGTAGGGCATGTTTTTTCTGGGCCTTACAAGTTTTAAACACTTTGCAAGATGAGGAGCAGAGAAGACCTGCCACCAAAACAGTGCAAAAAGAGACATGGAAAGGCTTTCACTGAATGCAAAAAAGCAACCTCCTGTGAAATACCGTTATTATGTGGGTCATCACAAATAGGACAGACAAAGCATTGCCTAAATGATACGCTGAGAGAGCACAACAAAGGCGTCAAAGATGGAGCAAGGAGGAACTCACCTGAACACGTGATCACCTGCCAATGCACTGCAAACTTTGACAATAGCAAGGTTCTCGAAGATGCAAGTAGCAGTTTGTGCATGAATTACATGAAGTGCATGCAATTCATTGCAGATGAACAGACTGCATCAGCACTCCTTCTGGAACCCTTAAAAGAAAATATTAGATTTCTTCATGGCTAGGAATGTAACAGAGCATAATGGCTGGGAATGCAAAGAATCTTGCTGCTTGGCTTTTAGTTTTTACGTATTTTTTATACTGTGGTCGTGGCTGTGTGGTTTATATTGCTGTTACTGCAATAAATTATTTCAGTTGATAGTGTCAGCGCTAGTGTGTGTCTTCTTCTCTGTCCTATTTGTTGTTCTGCTAATTTTGTGCATAATATTGCACTAACTAGCAAAGAAAAAATAGTCCCACACCAGGTGTTTTCGTACTCTAAACATTCCTCTCTTTGATTGAATATGCGTAGCTAAACTTTTTTAAGGGGAATTTCCTTTACTTGCATGTTTTTATTGATGGACCAACCTTATGCTGCTACCTTTGCTGTCTTTTTCAGACTTACGCCTCAGCTACCAGATGGGAACATTTTGGCATTCAGCAGAAGAGAAGACGCACTTGCTGACAGACTTTCTCAAGGCCATCAACGTCAGCAAGTAATCAATTATTTTATTACAATTTGTGAGGTCACGGTACTCTTACCTCAGTAAATACACTGACAGCAATTTCCTTTCACTTAGATAGCCACAAAGAGGGATTGCCAAATGGTACCAATGTCTAAATGAAATGTATGATGTAGTCATTGTTGTCACTTTGTGAAAATGAATGGCAGCTTTTGTTCAGCACTAAGCTACCAAAGTCTCTGCTGGTATATTTATTTTCTGGGGTTAGAATATTAAAGTGAAAGTCAAATGGTTCTGGTTTTAGAGATTTATTGCAGTACTGTTTTCAATTAGGAAGCTTTCATTTGAACTGCAGACAGTCAGAATGGGGACCATATAGAATGCTTCAAATTGAGCTAGTGTCGCCCTGAAAAGGCCTTAGTAAGAGCCCAGCTTCTCCCAGTCGGAGCAAAAATGGTCCCAGCTGAATATATCGCAGCTGACCCTGAGGGGTTGAACACGGGAAAAAAAGACTTGAACCACTGGACTAGTTTCAATAAAACTCGTAGGGTGCAATCGAGGTTCTACGGAGACACCTTTACCAAATATCATTACTCTTTGTGCATTGTATCGGGAGACATACAAAGTCAAAAATGAAAGTGGCTGAGGTTACTTCCCAAGCAGCAGAATTTTATTGGCCCAAGCAAGGCTAATCATCAGTGGCATATAATTGGCAAAATGCTGGCAAAATCAGTTTGCGCTTGGATTGGTGACAAGCCAACCATTGGACATTCTAAGGAAGGCCAAGCATGGACAATCACTGGAAATGCCTTGGACCATCATAGGGCTTGCGCTCTAAGACCATGTTAAGTCCAAGCAGTTTCTTTGATTGTAGGCTAATCATGTTGGCCAATTAATATTTTAGCTTTTTCCTAGCACTTGTTTTTTTTTTTTTCAGTAAATGCAGCTGCTTCTGGCTCCCAGAACCATTCTGTGAGATTTGTTAACTGTGCAGAAGCGGTTTGGGGCTGCCACTTGCCGAAGGTCTCAAATATATACAATCCCTTCTAGGAGATGATGGTCCCAAAAAATGCCAATATCACCAGTTGACAGGATGGTGTGGAATGCAGCAGTAAGCAGCTAATAGGATTGCTGCAGAAGGCTTCTGCAAAGAAAGGTGCAATGTACCATTTGGACTAGGCATCCAAAGAATTGCCTTTGTGTAAATCTGCCAAAGACTACACGCATCTCTTTTTTGCTTTGTCCTTACAGCACAATTCAAATGTGGTGAGGCACCATGAATTCAAGAACTGTTAGAACACTTAGTTTGCAAATGCATTTTTTTTTTCGTGCTGGAATATTATGCTGCAGTTCCATTTTGTATTCTTAGTGATGCACTGAATGCCAGCAGTCTGCAGCGACTTGAGCAAGACAGCAACTGACAGTTCAAGAGATGTCTTGTATCTCGTTGAAGGATATTTTTCAAATCAACTAGAAAAGAAGTTGCCTGCAATGCTGTAATCAAACTTTGGGCCATATAAAACTAACAAACCTTGGGTACAAAAAGGCAAAGGGGACAAACAGCAGCCATCGAAAGGCAGAAAAAAGCCGTTGTGCATTCAACAGCCCTGTGTACTGGCAGTCACAGATATTGACATTCCATAAGCAAACAGACTTGTTGCAATTCTGCCTGAATGAGTGAGGCATTAGCTTGCATACCTGCAATAGTAATATTCCCATACCTTATGTTCTTGCATATATGAATATGTGCACATCCCTGAGGAATATTGTCTTGTGCTCTAGACACAAAGAGGAGCACTACAAAATAAACAGCCACATGCAGGTAGTACATTCACTTCATCCATTTATTTTTCTATAAATAAGAGCCATTTCATGTGTTGGATGTAGCCATTATGGCTGCGCGACGCCTTGCAGTTCGGCCCTCTTCTTGGTTCCCTGCGAACATAAGCCACTTTATGGTGGCATCTGCAACGCATGCTCCCGTGGTGTTGCACCTGCAAAAACAGAGTACATGCGCACCAATGGCATAAAATGAAAAAACACCAAAACCAATCATCAATAAATAATCTTTCGTAAGAAACAGACACTGCAAACTGTACAAAATGCTTCACTAAAATAAAAAACTAAGAACACAAACTGTGGCTGCAGGACACATGCTGAACTGTTGTTCATGTAAAGCACTGAAAGAAAAATCAGTGTGTCAGCGATAGAGCTTTGCGTAAAATTTAGTTGTGATACTGTACAAACTCGTGTAGGGGCCATACTTATTTTAAAATTTGGATGTGAATTTGAAGGTGGGTCTCATACATGAATTAAAAAAAAGAAACGTATGTATTTTATTTTATTTCAATACTCTAAAGGCCCAACGCGGGCATTACATAGGGAGGGATTCATCAAAGAAAACTTAACAAATATACAACACAGAATATAAACGGCTGGAGACAGAAATAAACAAGTTAGGAACCCAGGTACAAGTTAATAATAGAAAAGAAAGAAAAAAGGCTAGGAACAGGTACATGGAAGAAATCCACTCGGAGCTTCACTGAGAGCTTTCCATGTAGACCGGAGGCCCGCAGTTACCGCAAGCTAAGGAAAAAAAAATGTACGCGTTGATGAAGCGTGGCCTTACACGTCCCCCCTAAGATGCTAAATGAGCTTGGAGTCCGCTCAGTTACGCAAAACCAAATAAAGGCCGCAAGAACCTGAGCCTACACGCTTAGCTTCTCATGCGACAACAACTTCTTGCCACAGCGGCACACAAATCCGCTGGTGCAGGGGTTAGAGCCACACACACTAGCAAAAAAAAAAGGGGGGGAATACACAACACTGGAACATGACGGCATACAAATCCGAACATGGCGCAAAAATGTCACGTCAGAATAACTGGCACGCAACACACACATAAATAAAACACAATTTGGTAGCAGCGCACAAGTCCGTTAACAATCGCACAGCACAGTTACACGCAGACACCCACGCACACGAAGCACGCCAAAGTCCACTGACATGCAAATGTCTTTCTTGGCGGCACTGAACAGTTCCATGCAAGTCCCCCGTTGAGTGAGCGGGAACGTTCACGCCGGCCGAGGCTGGCCTGGCTATGACTCACGATCTGTCCCAAATACGGATCGTGAGGCTTCCGGTGCTGCGGTACGGCGTCCGTGGCCTACGCGGCAGCTTGCGTGTCGATGCTGCCTGGTCAACTTGTTTGTCATAGTGCACGACAGGAGTTGGGCTCTGGCTTTCCCGTGCAAAAAGGAGCCCGCCGACTTTGCGCACTCACCGCGCTTTTCGCGGTGCAGAACAATTGGGTGCTCTGTTGCATGTGGTATCCCGCTGCCACATTCTTGCCTGATCTGGTTCTGCTCTCCTGGGGTTCTCGCGCAGATCTCAAATAATGGTGCGTCGCACATTCCCTCTGCCTTATCAGCTCGCTGTGCAGAAACATAACCGCCGACAGCGGAGTCTGCGTCACTGCCGCCAACCTCTGGCGGCTGCCTTTCATTGCCAGGTTCTGAGCAACACGCCAGGCATAAGAAACTCTCTTCCCGAGTGCCCGTTTTCGCTCCTGGCTTCTGCTCTTCCGCGCTCACTGCGGTTAGATCAGCTTCGACTGTTTTTGCAAAGGACGGCGGCAACTGGTGGGTCGGCATCGCTGGAAATAGTTCCGAAACCTCTTTCGGTTTCTCGCGGTTTGCCATTTGCGCCACTGTGCTGACTGCGCAGTTCAGCTCGTCCTCTAGTGACGCTGGCTGCTCGAGCTGAGCTCGGGGAACTACGCTGTCAGTCTCCGTCGATCGCTGCAAAGAGCTGGCCGTACTCCGCTCGTCCTGTCTTTGTGCATTCGTCGAATGCCGGGAGGGGTCGCTCTCTACCGCACTAGTGGGATATGCCCTGGGGTCTAGGTCTGGCCGCCGCTGCTCCTTAGTTACAGATGCAACGTCGGACTGCCCGCCGCCTCCATGCAGTGCCTCGAGTGCTGTCACGAACTCTGTCTGTGCTGCACCCCTTGACACTAAGCTCTCCGAATGTGTCTGCGGCCTTGCACAGCGAGCCGCTGCTCTTCTCTGGGATGAGCTGCTAATGTTTTGCCGACGCTCGTTCTGAGCCTCCGTCTGGGAGCGAGACAAGTTGCCGCCTGCGGTAGAGCGCACGGCAACGGGCCTAGGTCTGACCTGCGCTGCGTCTTTGAGTCCGGCGCAGCGGAAGCCTGCCTGCCGCCCTCCAGCTGCCGCCTGATTTCCTTCATTATTCTCTCTTCCTCCCGCAAGATCTCAAGTTTCTTCCGCTCGAATCCTAATTCGAGCCGCTGCATTTCAATTTCAAGTGTATCTGTAACAGCATGCTGAAAACTAGATCTTGCTGCCGCATGCATCTTGAGATATTAAACGCCTACACCCTCAAATCTCTAACACAAACCAAGCCAACCTCGACCAGACGCGAGAAATCCCACTCACCCGGCACGAGCGTCACTGCAGGTTGTAGCCCAGAGCCCGGATGTCACGCCTTGGCTGGTCGTCTTCGAAGGTGGCTTGCACAGCCGTCCCTTGGCTGCTGCTGCCGCCTGAGGTCTTCTTGCTTGCTTTTGGAAGGCTGCTGAATCCTGTCGGCTGCGCCAGTAAATTCAAAGATGGCTCTTTGCGTTTCTTCAGAGGGGCACAGGACCTCTCCAAACGTGAATTCGACGAGGTTGAAGGAGCAGACGATGATTGATGCCAGATGGTGAAGACAAAGAGAAAATATATTTACAGGAGTTACAAGGGCAAACTGCGTTACAAGTTGAGCCACACAGACAGTCAAGCTGTAACTGACAAAGACCAGAAAAACACTCTCTACAAGCCCTTACTCATCGATGCGAGGTTACAATCTAGGGTTGTAGAATTACGTGCCACTGCACAGAATCTCTATCTCAACTAGACAGGACTGCCCTCCAGTGATTTTACATGCAATTTTTATAGCTTTTTCAAACAAAGAAGTTAGGGCGGGCATATTTCGAGGCCCGCCCTAAGCTTCGTTAACCAATAAAGGTGTTAGCCACAGCCCCTAAAGGTTGGACCCAACTCCGAGCCCGGGGCTTGGCTAAAAAAAAAAAAAGAAATGCATACAGAAAACATTCTGAAAACCCCCCTCCAGGGGGGGGGGGGGGGGGGGGGGGGAGTTCTTGCCCTTATTGCTTGATGCTTTCCCCTTCCCTGCCGCACCCGCGCGTCGCCTCTCGAAGGATGAAACTTTTTTTTTTTTTTTTTTCGGCTAATTGGCGGGACCACTAATTGATTGGCTCGCCGCAGGAATGTCAGACGGCAGATCGGTGCCATCGAGAATGCCAAAAAAAAAAAAGAAAAAAGGGGGCCCATCGCGGAATGCGAGGTGGTACGCGGGTAGGGGGGAGCTTTGAGCTTCACTGAAAGCGCTCCATGTAGACCGGAGGCCCTCAGTGACCGCAAGCTAAGGAAAAAAAAGTGTACGCGTTGATGAAGCGCGACCTTACAGGTGATTTGGCGGGTGACGTGTAGCACGAAGTGCTCGCGGCTTCTAGAATTGCCCAGCCGCGCACCGCTAGGTCAAGGTCGCGAGAGAGGAGGACCTGGGCCGTGCGCTGGAATGCGATCGGGAGCGCGCGTGCACACGAGAGACTTCCAGAGAGTCCACACTTTCTCTTTCGGCGGCGAAAGCGCCCGGCACTAGCTGCAGCAGCCTTACACGCCCCACCATAAGAAGATTGCTGGTCTTTTTTGTCCAGCCAATCTGATCACAAACTCAAGGCCGTGACTCGTCGGCTGTACATCTGAAGTTCACATGGACAGTTCTAATGTACTGTCGATTTCCAACGTGCACTGCTTTTGCGGCAAGTCCAATATCTTGCAGTTTTCACAGTCTGATGAACAATGACTTTGGGCTGTTCGGAAATCATCCAAGCACACAATCGCAAACATATGCATACAGGTGAGCGGGAACGTTCACGCCCACCAGCGTGCGCAACTCAGGCTTACATAATGGACTAATCTTGCCAACTAGAATTCGGGAGACGGGAAAGCGCTTTGGTGTTTCCATTTGACGACCCCTTTCTGTGGCTGACTGTGACATTATATTGCTGCAACGCCAGTGCCCACCTGGCGAGTTTGGCGCCATGTGCCGTACTCGGGGTCAGATAGGAAAGAGGGTTATGGTCTGACACTACGTGAACCTGCACTCCAAATACCCAGTGCTTGAATTTTCCTACTGACCAAATAATTGCAAATGCTTCTTGTTCTATTGTGGACCAACGTGCCTGAGTTGGGGTGAAGCGGTGGCTGGCAAATGCGATAGGCTTCTCCCAGCCATCTTTTCCGATTTGCGCGAGACAAGCGCGAGTTGCGATTTCGCAGGCATCTGTAAAAAGCCAGAACGGCTGTTCTAGGTTTGGCGTGCTCAGAGACGTCGCATGGCAAAGTGAATTTTTCAAGCGCTCCAACGCCCACTGTGCCTCGGCCGACCATGGAATCCAGTTGGTTACTCCCCGCTTCGTCAAGGCTGTTAACGGCGCTGCTACCTCTGCGTAGTTTTTTACGTACTCGCGGTAGTAGCCGCAGAGCCCAAGGAGACTGCAGAGCTGTTTTTTGGTGGTTGGTGGCATGACATCTCTAATCGCTGCTAACTTTTCTGGGTCCGGCGAATGCGTTCCACCACCTACAACATGTCCGAGGTATTTAATGTGACTTCGCGCAATTTGGCATTTCTTCGCGCTCACCCGAAACCCTGCCTCGCGGTAATAGGTGGAGAACTGCATCTTGGTGTTTCAAATGGTCGTGCCATGTCGCGGAGAATATGGCTATATCGTCTAGGTATGCCGTGGTGTAATCTTGGTGTTTTACCCAGCATGGTGTTCATGATCCTTTGAAACGATTCCGCTGCATTCTTCAAGCCGAATGGCATGACGCGCCAGGCATATTGACCGTCATGCATGACAAAAGCAGTCATATGCTGACTCTCTGGGGCCATAGGTACTTGCCAGTACCAACGACGTAAGTCTACCAGCGTGATGAACTTACATGTCCGACTTTCAGTATTAAGTTCTTGTGGGTGCGCCATAGGAAATGCATCGGTGCGTGTAGGCGCATTCAAAGTGCGATAATCTATGCAGAGGCGCACTGACCCGTCTTTCTTCCCGACGCATACGACGAGGTGTGCGTACTCGCTCTCGATGGGGTAAATCAGTCCCATTTCCAAGAGTTCGTTTACTTGGCAGCTGACATCGGTCTTTAGGAGCTCTGGGACTCTATACGGGAATGACCGTTTAGGTTGGTGCCCATCTTCTAGCTCGATGCGATGCTGTCCAACCTTTGCAATACCCGGCATCTCTCGAAACAGGTCCGAGTATTTGGCGAAGACAGTCCCTACCTCTTTACGCTGCTTCTCGCTTAAATGAGCTAGTTGTTCCTGAGTCAGTGGAGCAATACTTTTACCATGTGGTATGCGGGGTGTGTATTCTACTTTCCCGAACTCTGCGTCTTCATCAAAAACGACACCCACGTGTCCGGTTCTAGCGTAATACGGTTGGAGGCGATTTGCATATACAGTGGAGCTTGTACGCCCTCCGGTGTCGATCCGGTAAGAATGCTCTCTTTCGTGCGCAATAACTGTAAAGGGGCCCCGCCACTTTGGCGCCAGTTTTGTGTCACGGTCAGCGTCGAAGAGCAGTACACGGTCCCCGACGTGAAACGTTTTGTGCCGTGTCGCCTGGCTGTAAGCCTGCGCGTAGCTAACCTGCCGCGCGCTCGCTGTGAGCCTGGCCACGTCCGCGGCGATCTCGAGTTGTTCGCGTAACTGCTTCAGATATCGCGCTGGTTCCTCCCGTAAGGTCCCCGGGAATGGCACTTCACCTGTCCAGGTTCGTTGTAGAATCGAGAGTGGTCCTGTCAGGTTTCTACCGTAAAGCAACCTGAATGGTGCGACACCCGTTGTGTCATGGGGGATTTCTCTATATGCCCAAAGAACATAAGGGACCAACCTGTCCCAGTTTGTCGGGTCCTTTTGTATGACGTGGTACAGCATATATTTTAATACGCGATTCCACCTCTCCACCGTCCCATTGCTCTCGGGATGCTCTGGCGTGGAAAAGCGAGGTGAACAGCCTAGCCTAGCCACCATTTCCTGTGTGTAGTTGTGATTTGAAGTTCGTCCCTTGGTTCGAACATATCACTTCCGGAACTCCGGTACAGCTAAAGATCTCGAGCAAGGCACTGCATGTTGCCTTCACTGTTAACGATCGCAAGCACACTACCTCTGGCCAGCGGGTACAGAGGTCGACTAAGCAAAGGGCATACTTGTGTCCTCGGGCCGACGGTACCTCAAGAGGTCCAATCAGGTCGACGTTTACAATCTGGAAGGGGTGCTCACGTCTGGTGAGCGGTGTAATGGGGATTCTGTCAATTTGGCATCTATCCGACCGAATCTGGCACGCGTGACAAGTTTTACAATGCTCGGCCACGTCTGCTTCTAGTCCAGGCCAGAAGAAGCTGTTTTTATTCTGGCTTTGGTCTTCTTTGGGCCCAAGTGCCCTCCCCACAGTGACCTATGTGCCAGCGTCAGGACTTCTTTCCGCCTTTCAGCTGGCAAAACCAGCCTCTTCACCTTCGAGCCTGCGATTGTGTCCTGATGGAAGAGTAGCCCGTGAGACACAAACATTCCCCCCTTCCCTTCTTTGGCATCGGCCCACGCTTTTGTCAAGCTGTCGTCGCCAATTTGAGCCTCGCGTAATTTTACACGCTGACTCGCCGCGTCATGTGTGTCAGAGTCTTGTTCGATCAGCGTATCGGAGGTCATGTCGGGGCTTTCCTCGCACGCTGTCGCCTCAGAGTGCACATTGGACGTATTCTCTGGAATATTGTTTGAGCCCAGTTGCAGTGAGCTGGTTTACGGCCCGTGTCTCACTGCCGTGGTCCAGTTGCTGTATTAGCTCCCAGTCCTCCCGCGTGATCAAGCAATTCAGGTCCTTCAAGAGCTCGTTGGTAAGGGCGCACACTATGTGTGCTCTCTGAGGGGTCTCCACAGTTACTGTCTGACGTCTCAAGTTCATAGGTATAGTGACTAGCGCTGCATCAACCTTCTTGTCAAAGGCGCATACCAGTTTGATCCTGCCTGCAGGCTTTGCAGTATTCGCTCGGCACAGTGTCTTCCCTAACCACAGTAATCTCCGCGCCCGTGTCGACGACGGCGGTGGTGGACACACCGGCGCATTCTATCTCGACTTCTTGCGACTTAGAAGTCCGCACGCCATCATTCTCTGCTTGTGTTTTTATCTCGGCGACCAATACGTCGTCACCTTGAACTATCTCGTAAGCCTCTCTGCTTTCCTCGGTTGCTACTGCCACCCTGTTGGTTCGCGTCCCCTTTGCGGTGACGTTGTCCTTCTTGTAATTGGCGATCTGCCCAGAGGCCGGACAATTTCTAGCGATATGCCCCTCTTTGTGACATGCGAAGCAGCCCGTCCGCTTTCTGGTGCTTACTTAGCTCTCCTTGGGGCTCTCAGGCGCTGCCGACATTGGCCGCACCGCTCTTCCTTTTCCCTTAGCGTGCTCAAACGTGTCGAGGTCGCGCGCCAGCTCCTTAGGTGTAAGCCACTTTTCGTCCTCGCGCAGACGGATATACTCTAATCCCTCAGCTCTAAGGCCGCATTTTATGCGGTCTGCTATTATTAGAGAAACTATTTCTTTTCTTGTTTCCACCTTTCTGGCTCGGCGGTAATAATCAAAGTAGGTACGCGTACAGTAGGCGAACTGCATCCAAGTCTCGGCCTTCCCCTTACGTGCCTTCTCGAAACGCTCCAAGTATTGTGACGGGGTTAGCTTTAGCTCGTTGAGCACTGCGGCCTTCACCGCGTCATAGCTGTTGCATTCGTCTACCTCTAGCCCTTACAGGAGGTACCTGACCCGTTCTGTCAGTGCTGGCATGATGAGGTGAATGCGACTCTCCTTCGGCACACCATACGAAGCAAACATTTTTTCTACCTCGTCGAACCATAAAGGCACCTCCGCATCATTCGGCAGTTTGAGCCCCTTCAAGATTTTGGCGCACTCAGTGACCAAGTCTAAGCCTGATCGCGGACGCTCAT
The DNA here is from genome assembly GCF_052857255.1 of Amblyomma americanum. Classification (NCBI taxonomy): domain Eukaryota; kingdom Metazoa; phylum Arthropoda; class Arachnida; order Ixodida; family Ixodidae; genus Amblyomma; species Amblyomma americanum. The sequence goes on along the minus strand of NC_135500.1, from coordinate 222,060,566 downwards.
CGGGGTCTTGAGCCCGTCGCGGTTTGCCTTCCACTCGCCGGTCCCTGCTGGGAATTTTGCAGCGTAGTGCGCTCGGCCGCTTCTATCTCCATCTGCTGTCTCCGAATTCCCGCTTCCGCTATTAGGGCTTCCGCTATTCGAGCCTCTGCCTCTCGTAGCTTCAGCTCGTAGTCGAGCTGCGACTGGTTCATTGTGACTGTGGCGTCTGTCGCGCCTGTCCCTGGAGCGTCAATCTGACTAGTGCCGGTCCCTCTAGTGTCAATCTGACTAGCGCCTGTCCCTGGAATGTCAATCTGACTACTTCCCCCTGCTTTCTTCTTACCTATTCTCCTCTCAGGCTACCAGTCAACACCACACACCTCCCAGCTCTAATTCCTGAGCCACGCACGCCAACGGGCGCAAGAAATCCCACTCACCGAGCAACCGTTGCTCCTCTCTGCCGTGTCGCTCCTCTCTGTAGGTGCTACTCCTTGATGTCAGTGCCTCGGACCGTCACCGCTTGCGGTCCCTAGGTCCCCTGCACACGTCCACGGCTCCGCTCCCTCGTTGAACGACCGCTGGTCTAGATGAGCGCAGGAAGACGTTGCGCTGGCTCACGATACGGGCTGGATCTTGCGCAGTGCCGGTGGTTGCCAAATCCTGTCAACTGCGCCAGTAAGGTTTTCAAAGGTTCTTATCCGACACCTCTCTTCTCCGAGGTGCAGGTGATTTGGCGGGTGACGTGTAGCACGAAGTGCAGACGATGGGCACACGGAAGACGAGGCAAGTACTGGGAAGTTCAACTTTATCAAATGTTTCAACACAGGACAGGCACACACAGAGAATAAAACTGAAGCAGCACGCTTGACACTACAAAAACATGAGCTCCAAGCTCTCTTCTCACGGCTTATCGAAGCCGGGGCTTGCCACTCTGCTCGTTCGAAGCCCAACACAAAAACCGAATGAAAACATGCAGCGCGCACTCTTATAACGTCATCCGAATGTTCGAGAGATGAGCGAGGGCACTGGGAGAGGGAGTAGGCGCTGCGGCACTGACACACTGTTGTTCCCCTCTCCACACGCTGCTCGCGGCATCTAGAATCGCCCAGCCGCGTGCCGCTAGGTCAATGTCGCGAGAGAGGAGGACCTGGGCCGTGATCGGGAGGTCATGTGCACACGAGAGACTTCCAGAGAGTTCCACACTTCCTCTTCCGGCGGCGGGCGCGCCGAAAGCGCCCGGCGCTAGTCGCAGCGGTCTTACAACTACCTTTACTAAATATTATTTCTGAGCCCCCGCAGTGGCTAAGTGGTTATGGCGTTCGGCTGCTGGCCCGAAAGATGCGGGTTCAATCCCGGCTGCGGCGGTAGAATTTCGATGGAGGTGAAATTCTAGAGGCCCGTGTACTGTGCGATGTCAGTGCACGTTAAAGAACCCCAGGCGGTTGAAATTTCCGGAGCCGTTCACTACGGCATCTCTCGTAGCCTGAGTAGCTTTGGGACGTTAAACCCCCCATAAACTAAACCAAACCAAATATTGTTACTCTGTGCTCTTTGTGTCAGGAGATATACAAATTAAAAATGAAAGTGACTGAGGTTACTTTGGAATCAATAAGACTAGTAAGGTGCAATCAGGGTTCTACAGAGGCTACCTTTACCAGATATCATTACTCTGTGCTCATTGTATCAGGAGATATGCGAAGTCTAAAATGAAAGTGACTGAGGTTATTTGGGAAAACTACCATTTCAAAGAGCAAGCCAATAGTTTCCCATCATTTCGTGTGTTAAGCTATTATAAATGCCCATTGCATGGGACTGTGGAGTTATTTTTTAATTTTTATCCTTCTTTTCACAAGAAAGTCATATGAACTTAAACACCTCTTTTTCCATTGTCATCCCCCATTTGAAGTTCATTTTATGCCTGTGCTACACGGGTATGTTGAAATGACATTCGAGTCGAACGGCATTCAAAACCTCGAATGGCATTCGGACTGGACGGACTCGCACAGTGCTACACTATTTCAAAAGCATTCGAAAGCTTCAGTATTCTGCCGCCAAGCTACAGGGGCACTGCTGCCGTCAAGTTTTGTTTTAAACAAATATAGCAGCAACAATTAATTTGTATAGTTACAGTCCGCTATAAAATTGCTACTTTTAAAAGTAATATGTCATTTCTAATAAATTTTACTATTTATTCATTACTAAACGCCTCTGTTCTAACAGAGGCCCAAGCCCATAGCCCTGCCATTTTTTGTGTGCGGTCTGTTGGCTACATTGGTCATTTCTAATAAATTTTACTATTTATTCATTACTAAACGCCTCTGTTCTAACAGAGGCCCAAGCCCATAGCCCTGCCATTTTTTGTGTGCGGTCTGTTGGCTACATTGGGCTCTATCTCCTGCGTGTATCGCAAAAAACGAAAAAGTGCAATAAACTTCACTGAATAAAAAAAAGCTCACTTAAAATGTACACACAGACGCACACGCACACAAAATAAAAAGACAAAACACAGCAAAAGCAACAGCACAAAGTGAAAAAACTGGCACCGGACCAAAATGGCTGCCTTTCTTTCCTACGATGGGTTCCAGAGTATGCAGTAAATATTTGCTTGCTAACAAAACTTCTGGAGAAGATCCGTGTAGTGTATATAAATAGTATTTAGAATTTCATCGTTTAACGAACGTATTTGCTCTTCAAAACTTATGCTGCCACCTATGGCGCGAAGACGCTGCGGTAGAGAGTAGTCGCGCTTGCGCCTCGAAGACATTCCAAAATCTCGAATGTCATGTGAGCCGAATGCCGTTCAAAAACGGCGTGTAGCAGTGCAGGTTTGGCAGTCGAGTCGAATGACATTCGTTTGGAAGGCATTCGAAACGCCCATGCAGCACAGGTATTGCTTTGAATGAACAAGACTATGGGAAAAACAAGCCCAGTCTTACAAAATTTTGGCCTCAAGCAAACACATTTCTTGTGCAATACGAAAATGGTAGTTTTCCTAACAAAAAAAGATTTGCAGAAAAACATGCAAATGAGAAAACTGGATTTAAAATTTTCATAATGCCTCACTTTGTTTGTAGTGCTCAAATCTTCAAATAAACCCCCAACTGCATAAGCGGGACTTTCCTCATCTAATTGACACTGTTTGGCAACAACGGCTTTGAGCTTCTGTCTTTTCTAGGCCACTTTTGAACTATCTAGAACTTGTGCACACGCACGTTTCAGGCACGCGTTACACAAAATTCTCTGCATAGTGTGTGCCAATAGAAAAGCCTAGCCTTTTAAATAATTTCTCAATGCATTAATGCTCGAAACAGCCAAGACTGCCGCTGTCTCCACAGGATGCAGACTCAGTCTTCAGATATCTATGCATTGAAGGACACGCTCGCATTCTGAATTTGCACCCTTGAGCTCAACGAGAGTAAGTCCATATTTGCCAGTCCCTTGAGTGTTAAGTGGATGAGCTTAGAGCACTGATGACTTGCAGGCAGCAAGGTTCCTGTTGTAATGGCACCACAAATCTTCACCACATGGACAGGCGCTTAATGTGGGGCTTAATGTCCATAAAGATTGCGAAAACACATCGCTTTTACATCTGGGACATAACTCTTGGAGAGCTATTACGCTGTTAGCTTATGGGTAACAGCTTTTGTTAATTTCTCCTTGTCTCCGAGACCTTCCTTGGCTTTCTTTGTTCCATCAATGCCGGAAAACATCCTGTCAGCTACGTAGTTGACGTAGCCCTCCTTCGTTATGTTCTAGTCGTAAATCTGTGGAAAGGGCTTGAAAGATTTTCTGTCACCGCTGCAGAGTACAGTGGTGTACCGGATCTTGTGCAAGCCCCTGTGTATCACGCCTGAAGCTTCCATTTCCATTGCATTCGATGAACTTACGAAATACTTCTTGCAGGCTTTCTAGTGGACCTGGTCCCATTACAGATGCAGTGGTTCTCCTTCTTTTGGTCCTAATCTGCATGCCTGACAATGCTTTTTACATACCGGAAAATCCAGCACAAGGCCCTTTTGCAGCTCAATTCCAGCTTCAGCTTCAAAGTTAGACATGTATAGCTACATTTTTGCCACGTTGCACTGTAGCTTAAAGGCCTGTCTAGTCACTTTTAGTGGCTCCGTTCTTTGTTCGGACAACTTGTGCTGCTTTTTTCATGACGTTGCATGTGCCATTCTGCGCAGCACAGTGAATCGTGGTGGAGATGTCTTGGTAAGTTTTGAGGTGCAATAACATTGGGGCATCTATATCTCCAAAAAAAATTGGTCATTTACACAAAATTGATGGCGCAGTTCCTGCTGGCAATGGCGAGCTGAATGGGCAACTCCAGATAACAGCCAGACCGACGAGTGGTGACGACATCAACTCGTGCACTGCATGTACCCATGAAATGGAGATTCACCCCACTACCAGTTACTTTTAACACCAGCGACTCACTCTGGCACTCGGGGCACAAAAGTGCAGTTGTCAACATTTGTATTGCCATCACATGAAAGAAGCAGTAGCCGCTCAGCCTGAATTCTCCTCTGTTGACATTGCAAGGTGCACTTTCACAGGGGGACTTGAGAGATCCAGATGTGTGGCCTTCCATTCAAAGGCATTGAGGGTGCCATCACCATCTTCTATTGTAGGTGGGGCCCACTCAGGCAATGAAACGCCTTTATCAAAGTCCACTAATACCTCTGTCACACAGCATTTTTCGAAGGCCTTTCCAGCAAAGGGCACCTTCTTTCACCAAAGGAGAGAAAGCTTAAAGGAGCAGCGATGCTGCTACAGGGTGCAGCCCAAAGGTGAAACAGTCGTTGAGGCTTAGCACTCGCTGCTGTGCTCGAACCGGCTGAAGTGAGTGTTTTAAAATTAAAGTGTGGAATTCTGTTCATTCGTTGAGCTCAGACAACTTTTTTTCAATCTAATTGCTTGCTTGAAAGAACTGCAATAGCTGCTCTCATCAGCAGCAGCAGGTTTTGTGTATTGCTTTGACCACCAGGTGCACTCGGGGTTGCTGCAACACTTTACTCTCTTAAAATCTGGGCACAAAATATAAACACCATACAAAAAGCAAAGCCAGACACACCTTTTGTATTCTTAAAAGATGTTTTCAAACATTGTTGGCTGCATCTACATTTTTTTCATTGGTTTTGCTTTTTGACGTTGGATGGCACTGCCATCGCAAGCTCTCAAAGGCCGCGCCTTTGGGCTCCAAAGGTCTCGGACGGGCGCCTTCGCCTCCAAGGCCCTTAGCGGCAAAGGCGCAACATTTTTACCGTGTAGCTGCGCACCTTACGCCTTTGGATATAAGGACCCTTTTCTCAAAGGTCTTTGTGGCGCCCGTGTGACAGGGGTATAAAAGTGCTGCTGTCGTGCTTGAAGGGCTGAATGCACACAAACGTGCAGAGGACATGCCTTGCACTGCATCGGCCCTGTGGATCTCGAAGTGCATTGATAATCGCTTTGTTCCTTGAGGACATCTTCCAGGAGGAAGCGTACGGGCACTACAGGAAGCGCAAACAGACTAAGCATATCGATATAGCTAAACGTGGGCTGGCATGCCCGGCCTCCGGACGCGTGAAGTAGGGTTTGAAAAGTCACTTGTGGGTTTTGCACCAACCATGGACCAAGTTCCGTTTTTCCAGCCAGTGGACAGTTTCCATTTGTAAAATTTGAAATTCCTTTATCACACTCTGGGCACACTTTATCGAAAGCTCAGTGGAATGAACACACCTGTTTAAAAGAGCAATAAGCAATGTTTCTAATGTTCATACATGCTCTGCGCTATATACCTGTTTCTAATCCCACCAGAAAGCTTTGAAAATAATATTCTCGGTTGGTTCACAGTGCTGAAGTGGCACGCATCCCTTACAGCCACTCAAACATGTGCATTTCTCTTGTTAGGAGACAGATTCAAGCGAAACTTTCTGAATACTTTCTTGTATAATGCTGGAATCGAAAAACACGAGAATCTGAATACAGGTATTTTAGTCAAAATTTGTTGTTTTTTTGCTTCTTGTCCCCCATAAATAGTTCCAGGTGGAGCCACAACCGTCGGCTGATCCTAAGTGGGGATGTGCCAAGTGTAATTTGACCGCAAATGGTTCCAGCAGTGACCCATGCTGAGGGCACTTTATTTCATGTTACAGCAAGCTCAAAACTAGAAAGAGAACTTTTGCAGGACATCTGTTCCTATTTTTGACTCGCTCATGCTCTGATTGCATGACCTCAGTGACCAACTAGTGTTATTCGCTTAGAAGACATAATCAGATTGTGCTCAGTAGCTGCTTGGCTGGTTCTAGCAAGAAATACACGTGGTGCAACTTGGCTTTACTAATCTCAGCTGCCACCGAAGCCCAGATGGCCCTTGACTGTTCTAAACTGGATATGCAGCAGTTCAGCTCGTACAATACTGATTCCAGCTGGAGTTGCCTAATGCCTGGTAATTTCCTTGTTGGCACCAGCTAGACGTACTTAACCCTTTAAAGGCTTTAGATGAGCTCACTTTGTTTGCAGGAAAAATCAATACTTTGGCTTTTGACGGACAAGCCCCGTCAAGTACATTTTGGAGCTCTTAGCAGGGTTTTTGATGAATTGAGCGTGTAGAACTGTTTCGTAGTTACCATTGGATGCAACAGACGGTGGTACCCGTTCTGGGGCACACCTATATGTACCTGTCAAACCGGGACTGCTGTAGAAGAAGCAGTGTGATGAGAACCAGGAAATGGTAGGAAGGTGGCGTTATCCCAGCACTCCATGTGTGCAGTAACATGCTTTGAGCACACAGCTGAAAAGTTGGGTTGGCAGGCTAGGATCTTTATCATTCAGTCATGAAGGGTCACCTCGAAGTTTTAGGGGCATTATGAAGAACAAAAACTGCAAAAAGATGCGGGGCAGAGGCAGGACTGTTCACCAGTCTTCCAGTTATTCTATACCTTACCCGTGGTGTTTGTAATATGGCCAATAAAGCTTGTTTACTACATTTAGGCACTCCCTGTCACGGTGTGCAAGCTTCAAAAGGGCTGGCCTAGTGGCTTGAGAGTCTGCCTTGTGTTCGATCCCCACTGCGGCAAGGTACCCATTGGTTGCCAATGGGTACAAGCTTTCCGTGGCCTGGTGCTTGTCTTCTCTAGGCTGAAATGCTCGAAAATGGCTCTTTTACTCCAAGTAGACGAGAAAAACCTTGTCATCATCAGGTAGAGTTTCTAGCTCAGAGCCTTAAAATTTGAGCACTATTTTGGTATTATTTTTGGTCAGTAGGATTTAACTTAACTGATCTGCAACTGGTTCAAGGTAGAAGTGCTTAACGATCTTCTACTGCAAGTAATGCATATTATGAATTGCTTCCTACGCAATTACTTTCTAAATGACACCAGGCTGGAACCAGCTGCTTACTCTTTCATTCAAGAGGGACTAGTTGGTTCCTAGTTGTGACTGGCAGGTTTATGGTGGGAACTGACTAAAACCAATCGTAATTCTCAGTTGACAATTTTCAGTGGGTTATTTTGCGGCCAGCATTTCAAAGTGCCAAAACACTTTGTTACTCTATAACTTCAGTTGTAACAAAGCTATATTCTCTGTCATCAAAAGTAGTGACAGCAATTGCAAGGAACCTCATTTTTAGAGCGAAAGCTCTTGTCTGGACGTTCAGAGCTTAGCAAAATTGTTGCTTGCGTGTATGTGCCTAACGCGAGCGCTCTTCGTCGTCTTCTATGCAACACTGCATAGCATGAGCGCTCAATCCTGCGGCACTGCCTGCTCATTGTCGTCTACTACGCAGCACTAATCCAGTGGTTCTGACCTGAGGAAAGTCTTCTCTTGCATGTCTGCTAAAAAAAGACAAAATGTGTGCCTCAGTTCAGTCATTCATGCATGTAAAATCAGTGAAAACAGTCTTTGCACACAAAAAAAAAAAGCCTGTGCTTTCGCACTGAATCGAATGTTATCATTTTTTTACTTGCAGGATTGACATGCTGGTGGCTCATAGCAGTGCCATCTACCCAACCCTGAATGTCATGACAAGGCCAGGTATGCCCCAGGTGAATGCTGTGGCCCTGCTGGCACCAGCAGGGCATCAGCTAGTCAGGTATGTGTCAGTCGCTGCTCCATGGTTGCATATTTCAGCGTGCTGTATGGCTAAGGTGGAGATTCTACATAGCTGAATATATAGAGCAGTAGCCTTGATGATAAAGTGTACACTGCTTGGATGAAACAAAGAATACCCGAAATTCAGTCCTGGTTGAAGTGTCTATTTGAACTGTAATGCGACATTAGTGTTAGCATTCCCTGCATAATTGCAGAGATGTTCCTGTCACTAATTTTACCAGAATGTAGACTTTACTTTCAAGTGTGAATTGTGCTTAATGCAGCATTCCCATATTTTGGGGAGTAACCTTGGTCCGTATTCAGAGTTACTGTCATAATCGAAACCGTCACAATTGGCCACAGCGGCCACACCTGATTGGTCAAAACACCGGAAGTGGATGTGGTGGTTTGGATGCAGCAAGAACGCTCAAAGAAACGAGATGGTGACGTCACACACATAGTGTAAGGTCCATAGCAGGTGCTTAAGGACCACAATGAAATAACAGCCAACATGGTGGTTCGCTCTAAAGCGGAGCCTCTCGCTTCGGAGTGAACTCGCCTGTGTTACTGCATTTTTTGGCACGTGAACTGGCTATAAATTGGGTGCGGAGCATTCTTTTTGTATTTTCTTGCCTTTGGCAAATTGGATGGGCGATAAATGTGGCCTGTTTTTTATTTCGTTGGATGATTCAGTAGCTCCTAGACCTAATGAGCACCGGTTTGTTGCAGAAATTGTTGACTTCATCCAAACCAGATGGTGCCATTATCAGCAGAGTTATCATCTCATCTGCTTTTGCGTATGTTAAATGATGTAACATAAAGCGTACTGAAAACCTAGAGATCAAAGCTAGCTGCTCTGTCCTGCACAAATGGCAGAGGAAACGACCATAGCACTGGCATTATCAGGAACAGAGGAAAAAATAAGAAGTGACTCCAAGTCTGTAGTCAGTAATTATATCAAATAAAGAATCTCAAAGGAAGCAAACAGTATACTAAATCTAAGAGGTACGGACAGAGAGATTCAAATTATATGTTCACCAGCCCACTCCCTGCTACAGGGAAATGAAGGCGCTCACGAGCTTGCCCGTGGTCTGACCTTCCGGGTGAGCCCGGGCCCCTCACGTGATAGCTGCCAGGACCGACTACTTAGATACAGAGGTATCACACAGCACTACAAACTACGTCAAATGGTATACCAGCCGTCTGATAGATCACTAAACAAAGAGCAAGAGAGTATCTGGAGACTCCTACAAACAAGAAGATACTCCAACCCCCTGCTCACAAGTAGTGGGCGGTACCCAGGACAATATGAGGACGCATGTAAAAAGTGTAGGAACACAGCAAACGAGGTTCACATGGTGTGGACGTGCACAAACAAAGCAAACACGTAATGAAGAAAGAACAGGGGCCTCCTGGGCGAGACTGATGCTTATCTTGAACTCAACTACTTCAGTCATAATGTCCCGCAAAATGCTTGCGTTTACTGCGTGCAAACGTGCATTGGCTATTCCAGAACTTTCTATCAGCTGTTGAAGCTGTGGGGTTTTCCATTGGCGGTGTGTTAAGTAAGTGGCACTTTGCCCGCATAACGCAGGTTCGAGCCAAAGCAAGCACAGCCATCATTCACCAAAGAAAGGAAGGCGCAGTTAATAGAGAGCGCAAGTGTTTATTGAACTGCATTGCAGAACAGTGCACAAATCCCCAGACCTCAGTACAACCCATAGACCTGCCGTAAGCGGGTCCTCGAAGCCGTGCACTCAAAGCAAAGACCATACACGCGTGGCAGCATAGCTAAGGACAGTCACAAGGGTTAAATTGCGCGCACCACAATACAAGGGAAGATGAGGGACGCGCTGAGCCCATCTTGACAATGCAGGTCACGTGTCAATGGCACATAGCATGTCACCACCAGCAATGGCTGGCGATGACAAAGAACCAGCCATGTCAGGCCCTCCCCGAATGTGGAGTGTCAGCGCTGCACCGGCATGCGACAGTACTCCTTTTGTGCCTGGACTCAAGCATACATACTAGGTGCGCACGCTAAACCGCCCGTGTTCTCGGCCTGCCTGCAAAGCCCAGGGCACCAGGAGGCAAACTCTGCGCACCTTTCTGCTGCTCGAGTTGGTCGGTCCATTCCTTTCCCGCTCGCGGCCTCTCGCCAAAACAACGCCCCCCCAAATGTCGCTTTGAGTGACCCATTGGGGACACGAGGTCGAAGCAGGAAAAACGGAAAAGAGGGTGATTTACAGTGGTTCTCGAAAGAGCTTCCCTTCTGAAAGGAGGACAAGCAGCACGGCCGCCTGCGTTCCGCTCACGGACACCTTGCGGGGGCTCTCTCTGACAAGGTAAATGGCAGCAGCGGATGCGCATTTGGATTGCTCAAGAAGCCCGATCCTCACAAAGCTTCCTGCATCATGATCACGTGCAGTGTCTGGCATCGTATAACCGCTCATCTTGTGCACCGATGGTCAGTCGCCAGCGACGCACCACTACACCGACGCGTTGGACATGCCACACGTGGTTTTCGGTGTCGCTAATGGTTCTCGATAGCCACAGTGGGGTGGCTTTGCATTGAGCTCGCGGGTTAGTTGGCAAGTTAGTTTTGAGCCATCAATGGGCATGCGTGCACTTTGCACCTTGGCGAACCTCTGAAAACTTCATCTGCGAAGTCCCAAAGCATACAGCATATATAGAGAGAGACACAGAAAGAAGTTTTTTAGCTCGTCTCTTTTATTTATTTGCTGCAGAAAAATGGTAAACCTAACAACTACATCTTGCGGTTCTTGCAGTGCCTGCAAAAAAAAAAAGGAATGAAAACCGTAAATTACCGTCTGTACAACAATTCAATCACAGCAGCAACTTACGTTCAGCGATGTTGCAGGTGGCAAGTTGTCACGGCTTCTTGATGTTTCAGCATGGCAGCAAGCGCACATTGTGCAGCAAGTGAGTGCACACCAGAAATCTTCTTCTCCGCTCCTTTTTTCCCCTCAAGATAAATGTAAAATCCTGTGTTGTGCGGACAAGCTAGCTGCCTTTTATTTACCATCAGTGATCGTCAGCTGCAGCAGCCGCCTTCTCTCCCGGTATTTTCAAAGGAACTAGAAAAGATTATAAACTGTCACATTGAAAGTTTCTCAAGAAAACACAACTTGATAACAAATTACCAGTCTGGTTTTCGAAAACATCGCCCGATTGAAAACGCATTTTTATTGCAGAAGGAGATAATACTAGACAATTTCGAAAAAAAAAACATGATATTAGGACTATACGTAAATTTTAGCAAGGCATTTGATCGTGTTAATCGCTCAGTATATTTAGAAAAATTGCAGCACTACGGTTTCAGAGGTATTACGCAGAAACTAGTTCGGTCTTATCTAGATGGTCGGCGTCAATATGGTGAGGTAAATCAAAATAAATCACGCCTATAAGTAATTCAATCAGGTGTTCCATAAGGAAGCATTTTAGGAGCCATTCCTTTTTTTTTTTTTACATCAATGAAATTTTAGAGATTTACAAAGACTGTAAATTTGTAATTTATGCCGATGATTCCACAGTATTTATTGCAAGGGAAAATTTGAAGAAAATTATAGCAGATGCTAGCTTATTTTGTCACATACTGCAAGAATGGTGCCGAAAAATACTTTGATGCTAACTGAATCTAAAACCAAATCTATTTTGTTTTGTACACTCGGAACCTTGCCTTTTATACCTACGAACATCGCTCTGGGCCCATACACATTTGGAAAAATACGTGAAAATTCTTGGTGTATTATTTTTTTATTATATGTCTTGGAACGAACATGTTAATTATTTATCAAACAAATTAAGCAAGATTGTAGGACTGTTAATTAGAAACTGCCATGATCTCCCACATTTCATGAGAAAATTCATAAATGACGCACTTTTCAACTCGCAATTACGGTACTGCGCATTAGTTTGGGGACCAAGTCGAATATAATTAAACAAACCTTGATCCAAAAGAGGGCTATCCGCATGACTGAAAATGCTACACTCCTAGAACATACAGAGCCGCTTTTCTTCAAGCATAATATACTCAAAGTGGAATACATGTACGAATACAACCTTTTAAGAATTCACAAGACTGCAGTAGTAGTAAATCTGACACGCTCCTAAACTTAGCATATCTGGTGAAAACTACGAACACATATCTGTTCAGGTAGCAGTCACCATGGCTTCTTCCTTTCTCCCGTACAATGTACGGAAAACAAAGAGTAAAACTTGTGCTACCGTATACACAAAACTGCCTTGAAACTTAACAGATAGACATTCTGACAATGCAATACACAAGTGTTTTCGAAATGTTCTTATGAACTGTACTGTTGAAGTTTTTCGAATTGATTTTGCAATCTTGGTTCACTTTGGCTATATTGTTTACTCACATTTTTAATATCAATGCTTTTTAAAAGGTTTTACTGACAGACTGCTTACCTGTTTACAATGAACTGCCTGCGCTGTATATGTGACTGCTCTACAGGTGGCTGGAGCCTCGCCAAGCTGTAAACAAAGCAGCTTTTTTCTTGTCCAAAACAAAAAGCTCTTGATTGATTGATTGATTGATTGATTGATGAGATTAATTTATTTATTTATTTATTTGCAATGCGTGCATTTTCCTTTTCCAGTATACCTTCGGCCTTTACGATGCAGAAGAGAGTATCAGCTATCATTTCTACTTATTAAGGTCCACTGGCTAAATGAGGCGGTTTTTGATTACTCTTTTACAGTGGAATCCGATGCGCAACTAAAATTATGGCTGAATTTTTCTTGTGTCACGTTGGTCGCGTTCCATTTCTCAACAAAGAGCAATAGCACCGCTGGATGTTTCGCTGCGGCAACTGCAGCACAGTAACATCCTACCACCACTCACAGTTGCAACTGAACTGACGTCCGCTTCTGGCGTTTTGACCAATCAGATGAGGCTGATCATGATGGCTTCAGTTGTTACACAGACTCGGACTTTAATGAGAGACTGAAGTAAGCTGCACAACTTAAACCTTCAAGGTCATAATGCGGGGAAGACCTTTGAGTTGGCACCTTGCATCCTGCAGAATAGAAGCACCTTGCGCAGACAGTGAAAAATGCAGCTTTGCTTGGAGCGTTTGATTTAACATCGCTAAGTTTCTTTGCTGCTTACAGGCCATTCTAGATGGTGCTAAGTTACCAACAGGAACATTTCATGCTTATTGCTGCTTTCAGCAACAGGATAAGCAAAATTTAATTATTCAGTTAGTGGATTCTCATGTTTTAAAGGTCTGCTTTTGTTCTGGGCTCCAGATTAATTTCAGCCACTTGGTTACTATAGTATGCGTCAAAATCCTGGTCATGAGTGTTTTGGCATTTCATGATTTCACGTCCATTGAACTACAGCTACCATGATCAAGACTGAACATATTTAATCGTGTTCAGTGGCACAATGTTGTGCCCTGTGATTTATTGTGGTTGGCTAGCCCGCATTTCTTATTCGTGAAGTGTTTTTGATTTGTTCACTCATACTAGAGCACTGCATGGCCCCAGGCCTGCTTGAAAGCCTGGAAAGGTTGGGAGCTCGAAACGACCACTAGTTACATTTGACACATCACACTTAACAGCAACTTCCTGTATGTTTCCATTGCTTGTCTATATCACTTGAGCATACAGCATGCGGCAATTTCAGATGTGTAAAATTCCAGTCCTGTCTTAGTTTTGAAGGTGTGCAGGAATGCAAGTTGCACCTCTTTGCAGTTTGTCATTGTCAGTTGGTATATACTATGCCCTTTCTTTTCTTTGTTTTGTTGTGTTCATGATCTCAGTAAGTGTTCTAAATACAGTAAAGCCTCGTTGATTCGTTATTTAAGAAACTGCGGGGGAAAACATATTAAATGGGAAAACGTACGATCCAAACAGACTAATTTTGAGAAATGTAACTGTTGTATAAAGTACAAAGACATTTATGACAGTTTCACTTCATAAAAATGAAGATGAGCAGTTCTTGACACATGATCTCAACAGATCCTTTTCTAGTGCTCGCAGAATTCAGTCCGCATTCACACTGTCTTAAGCGCGGCAGGAACTTCATAACACATCGGCCCGCCGACAGCAGTGATGAAATTAACTAAAATATCTTCCTTGTCATTTTTAGATGCTTCGCCCTTTTGCACCGAAGTATTGCGGGAAGCCACCGCAGCGGCTGATTGCCGCAGCATTTTTAAGCGCATCGCTGTAGTTCGTTGATGCTTCGCCCCCTTACCCTTATGCGCCCGCGAAGAAACCTCGGTGTTTCTCCTCATCGTGTTGCGCCCCCTACAAGAGGGGCTGTCTCGAATGCTAGCACGCCGTTTTTATTTTTCATGGTGGTGGTGGCGGCCATAATGGCGGTGGTGGCAGAGGTGATGCTTCGCCTCCTTGCATCTAGGCACTGCAGAGAAGCAACCGCGGTGGTGACGTGAATTTCAGCTTTTCATGTCGCATGCCCTCACGTTCAGCCCACTTGTATGTTTTTAACACACGCGGTTGGTCAGTAAATGGATTTTCACCAGCATCATCATCAGCCTGACTACGCCCACTGCAGGGCAAAGGCCTCTCCCATGTCTCTCCAATTAACCCTGTCCTTTGCCAGCTGCGTCCACCGTATCCCCGCAAACATCTTAATCTCATCCGCCCACCTAACTTGTCGCTGCCCCCTGCTACGCTAGCCTTCTCTTGGAATCCACTCTGCTACCCTTAAGGACCAGCGGTTATCTTGCCTTCGCATTACACGCCCTGCCAAAGCTCATTTTCTTTCTCTTAATTTCGACTAGGATGTCATTAACCCACGTTTGTTCCCTCGCTGACTCTGCCCACTTCCGGTCTCTTAACATTACACCTATCATATTTCTTTCCATAGCTGGCTGCGTTGCCCTTAAGCTGAACCCTTTTCGTTAGACTCCACGTTTCTGCCCCGTAGTTGAGTGCCGGGAAGATACAGCTGTTGCCTACTTTCCTCTTGAAGGATATTGGTAAACTGCCATTCATGATCTGAGAGAACCTGCCATATGCGCTCCACCCCAATCTTATTCTTCTAGTTATTGCCCTCTCATGATCCGGATCAGCGGTCGCTACCTGCCCTAAGTAGACGTATTCCCTTACCACTTCCAGCACCTCGCTACCAATTGTGAACTGCTGTTCCCTTGCGAGACTGTTGAACGTTACTTTGGTTTTCTGCATGTTAATTTTTAGACCCACCGTTCTGCTCTTCCTGTCTAACTCATTGATCATGCTTTGCAGTTTATCTCCAGAGTGACTTAGCAAGGCACTGTCATCGGTGAATTGCATATTGCTTAGGTATTATTCATTAACTCTAATTCCGAGTTGTTCCCAATCCAGGCCTCGGAACACCTCCTGCAAACAGGCAGTGAATAGCATTGGCGAGATTGTCTCCCTGCCTGACACCCTTCCTTATTGGAATTTTATTGCTGACTTTATGGAAGACAGTGGTACTAGTTGTGCAGTCATATCTTCCAGTATTTTCATATAAGGCTCTTCTGCACCCAGACTCCGCAATGCCTGCATGACTGCTGAGGTTTCCAGGGAGTCAAATGCTTTCTCGTAATCAATGAAAGCTATATATAGGGGTTGGTTATATTCTGCGCGTTTCTCTATCACCTGATTGGTAGTGTGAAAATGGTCTATTGTCGAGTATCCTGTACGAAAGCCTGCCTGATCATTTGGTTGATTGAAGTTTAAGGTTGTCCTGATTCTATTAGCGATCACGTTAGTAAACTATACCTTGTACGCAACAGACAGTAAGCTGATCGGTCTGTAATTTTTCAAGTCGTTGACATCTTCTTTCTTATGAATTAAGATAATGTTAGTGTTTTTCAAGCTTTTGGTACGCTTGAGGCCATAAGTCATTGCATATACAGGGTGGCTAGTTTTTCTAGCGAATCTCCCCTCCCTCCTTCAACAGATCTGCTGTTACCTGATCCTCACCAGCTGCTTTCCTTCCTTGCATTGCTCCTAAGGCTTTCTTTGCCCATCGCTGTGCTCTACTGCCTCTCTCATTAACATTCTGATTACACTGGCTACTGTACAGATTTGTGTAGAACTTTTTGCCTACTTTAACTATCTTATCCTTATTGCTAATGACGTTGCCCTTTTTGTCTCTTAATGCATACGTCTGGTTTTTGCCTATGCGGAGTTTCCTCTTCACTGCTTTTAGGCTATCTGAGTTTAGAGCATGCTCGATTCTCTCCATATTAAACTTGCTTATGTCGGCTACCTTGCGCTTGTTTATTAACTTTGATAGCTCTGCCAGTTCTGTTCTGTCTGTAGGGTTTGATACTTTCATGCTTTGACGTTTCTTAATCAGATCTTTGTTTCCTGAGATTGCTTGCTGGTATCCTGTTGAATAATCCTACTGCCTCCTACTGCGCACTCTGTAATGATAGCTGTGAGGTTGTCCTTTGTTTGAACTTAAGATCGTCTTCCTCAGTTAAAGCCGAATATCTGTTCTGCAGTGCTTCCGCTTCACTAGTTTCTTCCATTCCGCCGTCGCGGTGGCGCAGTGGTTATGGCGCTCGGCTGCTGACATGAAAAACGCGAGTTCGATCCCAGCCACAGCGGTCGAATTTCGATGGAGACGAAATTCTAGAGGCCCGTGTGCTGTGAGATGTCAGTGCACGTTTAAGAACCCCAGGTGGTCGAATTTTCCGGAGCCCCCCACGACGGCGTTCCTCGTAGCCTGAGTTGCTTTGAGACGTTAAGTCCCCATAAACTAAACCAAACCAGTTTCTTCCGTTCCCTCTCCAAGTCTAAGCTATTCGAGCTGGTCGCTGCGGCGCACCTTTCCGAGGACTTCCACATCCTGCGCATGATGGAAGGGTGAGCGCATAGCATGAAGTCTATTTCATTTTTATTCTCAACATTGGGGCTTTTCCACGCCCACTTCCTTTTCTCTCGTTTCCGAAAGAAGGTATTCATGATCCATAAATAATTTCTCTCTGCGGGGTATAATGGTTCCCCCCCCTGCTATTCCTGGAGCCAATGCCATAGTCGTCTACTGCCTGGTCTCTGGCCTGCTTCTTGCCTACCTTCGCATTGAAGTCGCCCATCAGTACAGTGTACAGTGATTTTACTTTGTTCATTGCAGATTCCACATCTACACAGAAGCTTTCAGCAATCTGGTCATCATGGCTGTATGTAGGCGCGTTCTCGTCTGTGCTAATCCACAATAGACTAGTACAGTCAAACCTGGATATAACGAAATTGAAAAAAGTTCGCAATTTTTCGTTATATCCAGGTTTTCGTTAGATACAGTTTTGGGTTAAGACTGGTAAGGATCATGCCAAAACGAAATAAAAATTCGACAGATATCAATTCAAGTGAACTCGCCATTCAAAGAATTTATTTAATAGAGAAAAACTGCGTAATTTTTGCTTGCTGTTTTTGCCCAATTGAAGCCATTACTCGGCGCTTCAAGGAAACTAAGGCATCCAGGGCTGCTTCATCGTCCTGCGAGCCGACGAAATGGCGCAGAACGTCCACCACGTCCATCAGTTCCCTCGCGGTGGGCACAGCACAAAACGTATCAGGCTCTGACGAACCGCCACCTTCAAGGCTATCTTTAACGGTTTCCACAAGTGCCGCATCAGTCATCTCTTCCATAGCCACGGCGCCGTTGTCCACGAACAAAAAGTTGCACAGCTCGACACCGTCGGGCACCCCACCGTTCATGCGTAGTTCATCCCACGCTTCTGCGACCTCGGGTGGGCTTGAAAGTTCGTCTTCAGTGACTGTAGCTTGAATGGCCTTATTTACCTGAGCCTTGGCGAAGCAATTGGCGATCACTTGTGATTCGACCTCTTGCCACGACGCAGCAAGCATTCCGATTGCTTGGTAGATATCCACTTTTGTTGGCCGTTCAAGGCGGATGTCCAGGAGCATCTTTTGTATCAATCGATGGCGGTAACAGCATTTAAAGCTGTTAATAACCCCTTTGTCTAAGGGTTGTACCAGAGAAGTGCAGTTAGGTGGCAAATACTGCAGCTCGACGTTCGAAAGCTGTAGGCCTTCCACATGGTGCGCGGAGCAGTTGTCAAGCAGCAAACAAATGCTGCGAACTTGTCGCTTGACATCTTGGTTGAGCTCCTTCAGCCAGTCGGAAAAAATTGCCCGCGACATCCAAGCTTTGGAGTTTGCCACATATTTTACTGGCATCCGCCTTGTTCCTTTAAAACATCTGGGCCAGGCATTGCGGCCAATAACCAATGGGATTCGGTTGTCGCTGCCATCAGTGTTGGCGCAAAGCAAAACCGTCACGCGGAGTTTACTTTGCTTTCCACCGCGGCAGTCTTCTCCTTTAAGTGACAACGTGCGGCTCGGGAACATTTAATAAAACAGGGCCGTCTCATCAGCATTATAAATGTCGGCAGCTTCATAGCGGCTGAAAATGCCGGGAAGCTTCTCGGCCACCCACGAGGCAGCAGCATCGCTGTCTGCGGAGCCAGACTCGCCAGATACCACTTTTCCGACAACATCGTGCCGGCTTTTAAATCTTTGTAGCCAGCCGTTACTCGCTTTGAAGTCGTCGTGGCCCAGGATACAAGCAAAATCTATGGCTTTCTGCTGCGAAATCGCGCCACTTATGGGCACGTTTTGTGCTCGTCTGTCCAAAAACCATGCAAACACGGCGTTGTCCACATCAGCATACGTCGACGTCTTCAGTCTTTTCTTCTGGGCGCTTGTGCCCGACTCCATCGCACTGCGGATGCTTTGTTCTGCAGCAAGAATGGTTGACAAGGAGCTGGCTGGTATATTGAAGCGGGCAGCGACATCCTTCTTTTTTTCGCCGGCGGTAACCGCATTCAAAATCGAGAGCTTATCTTCAAGCGACAAAACTTTGCGTTTCCTCACAGCAGAACTCATCGTAACGAACCGACACCGTAAACACACACCAGCACACACACGTCAACACGCTGACGAAGAAGGCTTACCATAACTGCGCCGCAACACCACGAAAAATTTGTCATAGTAGTGCCACCTAGTGTCAAGCTACAAAATGAAAGCTTAAAAGTTGCTACGCTTGCCACGGAGCGGCGATAGCGGCGCTCAACATCATCATCATCACCGAGGTCTGCTTGTTTGCTGCGATTGCAAGCGTTCTGCTCGCGGTCTACTTTACCTTTTAATATAAAAACTTACTTAAACAATATTCATTAAAGTTGCGCACTGCCCGGTCAAATTTCGGGCAAAACGTTACAAGATACAGCTCGATGATCAGAGCCACGGATTCGTTACATCAAGGTCAACTGCCGCAACGAGTTCGTTACATGGAGGTCGCCTATACATGGGCTTCAATGGGGGATGTGTTGGGGAATTGAGAAATTTCGTAAAATCCAGGAATTCGTTACATAGAGGTTCGTTACATAGAGGTTCAACTGTACGTGCCTGTCCCTTAGTGCTGTATTTTCCTTATCTCTCATACCTCACTAAGCCCTCTGACATCCCATTTAATGCCCGCTAGTTCCTCGAACAGCACTGCTAGGCTAGCCTCACTAGATAAGGTTCTAGCGTTAAACGTTGCCGGGTTCAGTTTCTAATGGCGGCCTGTTCGGGGCCAGAGATTCTTAGCATCCTCCGCTGCGTCACAGGTCTGACCACCGCCTTGGTCAGTTGCTCCGCAGCCGCTGGGGACTGAGGGCCGAGGTTTGATTGGTTTGATCATAGGGAGTTGTGGCCAGGCACTACACCAGGGTGGCCAAATCTTGTTCTGGTGAGGGAGTGCGTTGTCAGTTCTGGTCACTACGATCAGGCCAAACCTCAGGCCTGGTTATGCAATTCCATCAACTTGCGGAGTTTTTTTTTTTCGAACACAGTGGAGAATTGCACAGCACTGAGATTTGAACCCCAGTCCTCTTGCACACAAGGCGGATGCTCTACCTCTACGCCACCGCTGCCCATCCTAACTGCCTAGATACAAATGGGTCCACATGGTGACTAAAAGCATAATTGGAACCAATTAGATTTTCCGATCATTTGCAACTGGAAATTTCCAATGTTTTTTTTACTCGAATATACAGCGCGCAATATGTAAAAGGAACTTATTTTGCAAATTACCGTGACCTATTTAAAAGTTACCGTTTATCTGCCAGTAGAAATAGTAACAGTGCCCACTCATGTTCAGTGTCGTGCATTCCTTTGTTAACAGGCGAGAAGCACACTAAGTGGTCACAGCCCGTTTGTTATAGGTCACGTACTGTTACTGAAAAAAAGATAGTGGGACAGACACGACGCAGTGAAAAAGGATCCAAACAGTCGGACGGCGTTCTTTTTCATTTGAACCCTTCTCTCTTACCTTCTGTCCATTCCGCTACCTTTCCTTCAGTACGTCTGACCAACTGGACTGAAACTGTGTCTTCCTACTGATCATGAAAGTACGGCAGCTCAAACATCGCCCTGTCAAGGACAGCTGGCAAACAGTTGTTCTGACATCAATATCGTCCCCAATACACGTGTGTCGCAGCGTGCACGTATTATGCATATTATACAACCGCATTTACAGAAATTTTAAATATAGTAGCCAGGAAAGCCTGTTATCCGGGAGCGTATAAATTGCGAGAAATATAGTGTAACTCCATGGGACATTTTAAATGTCCGCTATTTTGAGCGGGAACGCATCAACGAGATTTTACAGTACCTTCTTAATTGACTGCAGTAAGAGTCATCTGCGATGTGAAAACTCCCTTCAGCTTGTGTGCTCTATTCACCCCTAAGCTGACAGTGTGGTGGGTGCTGTGGCTTACAGGACTACTACATTTACTCACATAATGGACACAGCCCTACTTTTTCTGTGAAAATTGTTATTTCCCTCGCATAATGAACGCACTCATTGCTTTTAGTGTGCAGCCTGCTGATAAGGTGGTGAACGCTAGCAGGG
Source organism: Amblyomma americanum (assembly GCF_052857255.1). Classification (NCBI taxonomy): domain Eukaryota; kingdom Metazoa; phylum Arthropoda; class Arachnida; order Ixodida; family Ixodidae; genus Amblyomma; species Amblyomma americanum. The sequence continues at coordinate 222,039,604 of NC_135500.1, read as the reverse complement.
GAAAAAAGCTAATGATATAAAAGGCGTCCTGTCTTGAGCGCCAAAAAAAACTACACACTAGTGTAAAGCCCCATCTGTAGAATGTCAGCCTACTATACCTCATCCTCTCATCCTACGGGACAGGCGGCCAATAAGAATGTTCTGTGAGGAATCTGAGAATGAACAGTAATCACATTTGCTCGCAAAGCAAACGAGTGTGATCCCCCCACCCAGAACATTCTTGCAGACTCACAGGCAGCCTACAGAAATTACAGTGCTGGGAGGATCACCCTAATTGCGGTTCTCCAGAACAGTCAGTGCCTGCAATCGGGCACCTCATGTGGGTACCTGGCTATCAAGGACGTAACACAACTCTATATATCCACCTTCGGCAAAGGGCTTTGACAAAGCTTTGACAACACAAAGCAAGTACACTTTCGACGCCTACAAACACAGACATTCCCATATCTGTCCAAGTTGCATACCATAGACCCAGACTCCTTTGGTCAGGAATGTCACTTCGGTGGCGAGACTATATTACATGGACAGGGCCTATCGGGCTTATACTGAATTAGTGCACTTTTATGAGGAGCCAACAACCGAGGTTAGAGAGGTGGCTCTGACTCGCTCACAACTAGAGCACCAAGTCTGGTTCCTCGACCAAGCAAGGGCAGCAGCATCAGCCAACCAACGCCAGGACTAGGGACCCCGACCACGTCAATCCCTCTCTCGTAAACATGTCAATAAAACGTTTTTCACCATCGTGTTTACAAAATTTTTGTCAGTTCAGTCTGCCATATTAAGGATTGTGGCAACTTGTTGCGGTTACGTTTCTTCTTTAATGCTCGATTAAGGGCATGGCCGCTCAATCTCTCAGTACTACAGGGAACTCTAGTTGTGCTCTCTTTGGACAGAATTATGAGCCACTGTGCGAGTTGTACGCATGCGTTTAATATAAAATTTGTTGGCCCTGTTGGGAGCCATGCTGAAGAATACATCCCGCCACGGTGGCTCAGTGGTTAGGATGCTCGGCTGCTGAGCCAGAGGACACGGGTTCGACCTCAGCCACGTTTGGATGAAGACAAGACACCCCTGTAATGTGCGATGTCGGTGCATGTTAAAAAACCCCAGGTGGATGAAATCATTCCAGAATCCTCCACTACGCTGACCCTCATAGCCTATGTCGCTGTGGGGTATTTATTAAACCCAATATACCACATCATACCATGCTGAAGAAAGTCATTTAAAGGAAGGATGAAGTATTGTGACTTGCTTTTCTAAATCTTATATCACTTCAATTTTTACTTTTTTTGGTTTTCCTTCTGATATATTCTCTGGCCTTCCTAATAAAGATTCTGTTGTGAGACGGCACTCGTCCCTTTGTTGCGCTGAGTTTTCCAAGATGTATCCTCGCCCAGCTCAGCATAATTCCACCAACCTGCTTCTGTTTCATTTGTGCCACTTAAAATTTTGCGGAAAAATTTTACCAAGCATAATGAACATGCCCCCCATATTTGCTGAGCCTTTGCGAGAAAAAAAGTGTGTTCGTTATGCGAGTAAATACTGTAAATGAAGGGGGGGGGGGGGGGGGGGGGGGGGGGGGGGGCTTTCGTGGCCTGACCCAGCTGGCTGAGTAATGCAGATCAGGTGCGACGAGAAGTCCACAGGTGGCCCACGCAGTGCTCATACTCTTGTGCCACATGGCTTTCCCTTCTGCAGGGCAATCAGGCCCCTACCTCTAATGCGAGCCTTCGCCGTGCATTACACCAACCCCCGGTACCAAGGCTTCATGCGGCACCTGGGCATTGCAATCATGAAGTACACGCGGAACCCCATCAAGCCCAACATCGAAGACGCCATCATGTCACTGCAAACTATGATCTTCTCCGACTACGAAGAGGTTGACTTGTGGTGATCTCGATGTTTACTTAGAGTTCATGTCCACGGTGAGAGTGGCAGTCTACGGACACCTCATTTTAGAGCGTCCGTTGTTGGCCTAACTGGTTGTCCGAGTGGCAGAGTGAAAACCACCTGGAAGATGGCGGGAAGATCCCGGAGGGTGGCTAGCAGCATAGCACACCACCTGACGGCAGTGGAAGGTTGCGCGTGGGCATGGTATTTTCCTAAGAGCACTAAATAATTTATAATTGAATTTCTTCTCTCATACTATTTCGGTTTTCATCACTGAACATTGGCTGTGGTGTGTAACGAGTGTTTGGGTCATGTGAGATATAAAAGAAAATTCCTAGTATAACTGCATTGCTTTTTCTTATTCCAGCTCCTCAAGCAGGCTAGCTTAAGCGTTATTGTCAATTAAAACTGTATCGGTGGCTATTGCAGTTTTTGTCATGCCTCATGTGACCTAAACATTTCTTGCATATCATACACAGCCTTTGCTCAGTTTCTGAAACTGAAACTGAAAGAGCATCAAGAAGAAATTCAATTATAAACTATTTAGCAGTCGTAGGGGAATACCATGAGGTGATCCATGTATGCTAATGTCTTAATGCATCATTTGAAAGAGGAAAACATGCAAGCAAGAATTTGGTGTATAAAGTTCTTTAAAACATGATGTTGCAAAAACTGGATATGCATTCTTGGCTTATTGTCAACTGATTTTGCTTACTGTATTTAAACATCGCAGATGTTATGATTTGTAACGAAATTGCATATCTGGGCATGATAGAAGAATTGTGCGATAAAATGGGGAGCAGATTTCAGAACAAAACGCTTTATTATTTGTGCAAAGTGTTAGTACAAGAGTCCGTTTAAAAGAGCCTCGTCATTGTTAAATGTCCATTCTGATATTAAGCACATGCTGTGATTTTTTTTTTCCTTTAGCTCGAACATGTATGAATAAAATGGCTCTCTTTGAAAAAAAAAAAAAAAAAGACGGGCGCACCTTTTTGTGAGTCAAAACCTGCATAAGGTTGAAAGTAAGTTGCGGTCAGGATCAGCTGATGATCCTATAAAAACTGTTGTATTTCATCTACACCTCGCTTATATGTTTACGAAATGTGACTTTGACAAAGAAATTTTATTTCTTTACATCCAGGGTGCATTACTTGAGATTTAACACTGGTCAATATAAATCACATGCTCAGATTTTGGCTGCACATATCTACTTCGTAGTGTATCCAAAGATGCTGCTAAAATTACGTTGTTTTTTTTAAATATTATGTTCTATTCACTTTTGACTGCAAGCATGCATAAAAACGCCTCAAAATTTAGGGTACTGTTCTCGAAACTGGGGTGTAAACAGGCTGTGAGAGGTAATGCATACATTCAAAACTGTGGCTAGACCATGTGGTCCGAGCTCATTAAGTGCTTCAGAGAACAAGTTGGAATAAATATCAAACAACAGAAAAAAAACAGTTCGGTGAACTGTGTCTCTATGCAGGCAGGAGACAAGATAAAGCAGGTTGCAGACAGCGGAGTTCCATTGCTGATAGCGTTCAGCGAGAATGACCGAGCCATCAACCCTGAAGTCATTTTCAACATGGTGGACTTGATTGGAACTCGCAATGAGGACTTTTGGCTCTACGATGCTGATGGGAAATTGGTCAGGAAAGGTAAGCCATACATAATTCACTGGACCAAATTACAGTAAAGCGTCGATAAATTGAACTCTGGTGACTTGAAATCCCAGATAATTTGAGGAATTTCTGTAGTCCTGTAATTTTTTATACAAATTTGACTAGATAATTCGAAGTAGCAGCCTGCACCAGCCTGGTTAATTTGAAGGTCTGGGGTGCTACACGGTAATTCCTGATCCTGATTTCGCCGCGAACCGGTGAAGTGATTGCCCCTGGGAGCTACGAGGCAGCACCACATAGCGATGCCAATAGTTTATATGCAAAGCACCCCAGCCCAAATACTCTCAGCACAAGAGCCAGTGTGTGGTATGCATTAGCAGACCACCAAAAAGCGCGCTGCGCTTGTCTCGCGACGAGACCCTTCTTGTTCTGTGCCCGCGATGGGTTGACTGCGCCCAACGCCGGCTTGTGCCGTTTGAGTGGTGTGTCGAGGTTAGAGGGTTAGGTTAGGGCTGATTACGTTGGTACAGTTGCATGTAAGTCGACCTTTTTTCAAAAAAACAATCGTGATATTCGGGGGTCAGCCTGAGGTGGTTTGGACGAGTAGCGGGTAGTACGTGCCCCGTGCCGGCACCTGTTTACGGCACCGCACATGGGGCTCCAGGCATCACAAAAAGTCATTAATCAGTATGCTAATCAGTTCTGCTGAAGAAAATTCGAACTGCACGTCATTTATATGGTAATTGCTAAGTCTGTGTAGGTACGCATTCCCACAACGAAATTTTTTTCCCGAGTCTTTTTTTTTTCTTTTGCTGTGCGCGGTTAATCTGAAAAACCGGATAATTTTAATATTTTTCCCAGTGACTTCGAACTAACGAGGTTTTACTGTACCTTGGCATTGTAGAATGTGTTTAGCTATAAAATCAACCATGCGAGATTACTTCGAACTAACGAGGTTTTACTGTACCTTTGCATTGTAGAATGTGTTTAGCTATAAAATCAACCATGCGAGATTACTTCAGTGAATTTCTCACTTCATATGTGTACCAAAGCCATTTATGATTTTGTGCAACGGTAATGACAATTATTCCAGCACCGGGCCTTTACATATATGCACCAGCATTACTCTTGTTTTATTCAAAAGGCGGAGCTTTTTGTACGGCCATGGTTGTTGCACTCTGGTTGTGTTGTATCACTCTTGCAAGCCGTGTTGTAAACTGATAGAGATTTGAACCGGTTATTTATGGTTGCTGCATGCTTGTGTGTGCTCCTTCCATTCTCAAACCTTGCCCCTCCGACCTTTTCAGCTAAATTTTCCAGGCTTTGGTCTTCACTCCTAAATGCTCTTGCCGGTGCCTCAAAGTACTTTTATTTTGTAGGGTCACCGGCAGGCTCGAAAAAAGTAATGCTTTTCAAGAAAGGCGGTCACTATTTGTTCCGTCGGCATCCCGAGGCCATCAACGCTGCAGTACTGGAGCTCTTACAAACCAGCTTCACTGCTGGCAAGTAACCAGCATGTGGAGGCCAACTCAAGCAAGGCACACCGAGCTGTTTCCCTCCACCTCAGTTTTTGAAATCTCCATTCAGGGAACTTTTTTGGAGAGAACAAAATGCAGTGTTTTCTGAAAGAAAAGAAGATGTTAAAGCTCAGTAGACGGGGCATGTGCGAAACAAGGGCACTGCTCTTGAAAAAGGTACTTTGTTTTGAGCTCTTCATATCGATGACAGATCTAGAGGGAAGTGTGAGCACTGAATTTTACTGAGTCGTTCTTCTCTGCATCGATACGTATGTGTTCAGTCTAGAAATTCTGAGCCTTGATCGTCTTTTAATACGTCAGTCGAAGCTTCAGCTCTCTGACGGTACGTACAAACCACCATCTGTACTGGTAGTTATGCACATTCTTCAATGTACGCCCACTGACATGCATTGTTTGCAGTGGACAAAGTAGCCTCCACTTTGCACAAGGTAGACAGCTGCACTGTTGAGCACAATATTTATAACAACTGCTTTGTTGTATGTCATACTGCTGCATGTATGTAAATCTCGGCATAGCCTGAGCTTTGTGCAAATGTGTTTTGTCTGGAAGTAAACAAAAAAAGTGGGGGGGGAGGGGGGGGTGCCTGGGTAAGAGTAGTCTTTAGTTAAAATTTTTGGATTGCCAGGAAGCAACTGAAATTAATTAATGCTGTGGCTAGCTCTTGGTGACAGGACTGGCAAGCAAGTTTCAGATGAGTGGAAAGACAAGTATATCCTGTGTAAAAGCACTTTGCTCTTTTATAGTATTATATATATATGTGGATGCAATTGCACTGATTCACTTTAGCACGTTCCTTTACGGTCCTTCCACGCCAGATATCACAAAAACTGTTTATTATTTTACATTGTCAACTCGAGATGTGGTAATAACGCGATGTATGGCAGTTTTTGCTCTCAGGCGATTCGAGACTTTTTATCATTTTGGGTGTCTACTTTCATCTCGTTTGTGAATGGAATGTAATGCTCAGAGCATATTTATGGTGAGATATCATGCAAGCATTGGATGAGCCTTGCTTTATCATGTTTTTGTTTTTCAAGGTGTAGCAAAGCACAAGCAATTTGTGCAACATTTTTAGTGGGTACAAATCCTTTAAATGTGGTTGTGGGCAATTAATGTGCATTTCTTGTCTCGATTTTGTCTCCCAGCCTCCACTATCAGTCAGTACTATCTAAAAGAGGTTGCTTGCTTTAGTGACTCATTTTGATTGCTGGGATCTTTCTGCCTACGAAGGAATGTTTAGTGTAATCTCTGGGATGATTTTTATAGTATGCATGGTTGTGGGCAAAGCACTTTTAAATTTTACTTTTGTGCTGCACTCATTGAATGTAGCAGCTAGTGAAGACTCATTGTATGAACCACAATACCCTTTTCTTTCACATACATTTTTTTATTATATTTTGTCCAGCACAGTTTTCGAGCACCACTCATGTGACAGTTGGATGCTTGTTCAGTGCTGTTTTTCTGTGTTGTATGCATGTGGACACTGCATTATCGTGACAACAGCAACGAGCAGGTCATGCTTCCTAGTGCTTCCTTTCACCCTGGGCTCCGGTGTTATTCCACCTTGTCAAAAAAATGTAAAGTCACAGGCACCAAATAGCTTGTGATGTGCTGCCTGAGCCTACTCAGCATTGATACAGCTGTGTATGGGATCCCGGCGGGCTTAGTCATCCTTGGGACATGGAGTGTGGGGTCAGTAGTGTTGCCACATTTTTGCCTCAGAGGAAGAGGGTTGGAGGAATCTGAGAGATTCTTCTTTTTTCTTAAAACAAAGCTTGAATTGTGGCTGAACTGGTCCTTACATGTGCATTGTGAAAAAAGTTTGATGTAATTCACCTCTCTGTCATACTTTTGTATGCTTGATTCTGCATTCCTTGGAAATACAGGGTCCTTGAAGCTCAGCTTTGAAAAATATCGATTGTAGTGGCCAAAGTGTTGAGCTGCTGAACATGAGGTTGAGGGATCGAGTCTTGGGCAGCTGCTGGGGGCAGAATGCAAAAATATCTGTGGGCTCTGCAAGTACATTGCCCAACCACAGGTGGTCAAAATTAACCGTGAGGTGTTTGCTACGGCTCCTCTCATAGCCCAGGTGCAGCTTCTAAGTGTTGAATCCCACATACTATACCGTCAACAAGCTTTCAAAAACTTGTTGAGCTGCGAGATGCACACAAATGATGCTGGTTTCTAAGATTTTCTTTCAGCAAAATTTTTAGGGTTCAATTTTTTTTAATTGTGCAAGATTATTCACTGGTAGATTCATTGGTTACTGGAACTACTCCTTCATTCATTGTCCATTGAAGAGCGTTAGTCACCTGGCCAGGCAGCACACCTTGCAAGAGCTGGCCAGTGCTGAAGCCATTTACAGCCTGCCCTGTGCAGTGCAGAGACACCAGGATCAGGCATAACGGAAAAAAGCAGACCTAATTTGTTGCAAGGCACTTTCTAGCTTGTCCCTCATTCAAGTTGTGAACCACATTCCCAGAAGACATTTGAAAGGGTGGTGTCTTTTTTTGCAGAAAATTCCAGGCGTGTTTTTCATGTCATTTTTTTTCTCTTTCTGTGTTCTTGATGCTTGTCACATAACTGCCTGTTTGCTGAGCAAATAGGTCTTACTTTGTCTGCAGAGATATTTATTGGGCTCTCCTGGTGAGATGCCATGTGAATGACTGTCATTGGAATGCTTCCGGTGCCAGATTCTGTGAGAGTTTTGACTGAGCTTTCATCATAAATGCACACAAGTGTGGCATCATATTCCTTCATATACCTTGCTAAAGGTAGGAAGGCTGCTCATTCTCAATTATTACCAGCACCGTCTACACTCTCGAGTGTTTACAAATATATACTACCAGTTAAGTTTTACACTGATGTCTGACATATTAAAGTGCACAATGGTGTGGCAGGCCTCCTTTGATGTAGTATGTTGAGTTTTATACATTTTTCCAGTTACCTTTATGATGCTTCTTTTGTGCAGCCCAGTATATGCAGCTTTATAAAGTTTAATAAAATGACTGTATGTTGTCTGTTTGTTATCGCCATCGTAACAGAAGCAGAAAATTTTGATGTAATGGTACAGTGCCTCGTTTTTGCAGTGCTTTGCAAAGCAGCCATGGCAGCCACATAAGAAATGTAAATGGTGCACAATTTTAATGTCAACAGTTTCAGAGGTCGTGACCCTTTCGTCTCCGGAGTCCATCCATACAGACACAGCACGGCCTGGGTTGCTGGGGAGAATTTGCAGTAACTTTTACAGAAAAGGTCGCATGCGAGAAATTTTTATTTTATCTGGCTGTCAAGACAATTGCCAATCCAGAGCAAGTAAAATTTCTCGTTTGTGAAAAATCTTCAGGCAGTCAGGGATGTGAAGTGGCGCTTGTCACTCTACTGCCAGGTTTCGCTGTTTTTTGCTAAGCTTTGTACACTAAGAATTTGCATAATGCTTTCTGCTACACATGTAATTGCCGGCATTTGGCAATCAGAATAGTGCCATTGAAAAGCCTCTAGAAGGGATGGAGCTGGTTTCCTGCATCAGGACAGCACAGCCACATGAAAGAGGGAAACATTCCTCTTAGTAATTTTTTTCTATTTTTTTTTTTTTTTTGGTAGACTATGTAGCTGATATTAACAGTGAAATACATCTAGGGGTTGTACATCTCGATTTTTATTTTTCTGACTTTTTTCGTTGTTTATTTCAGAACGCCACTTTCGGTTTTCTTTGGGGAATATTATTTTCTACATACTAATTCTTGGTTATTATTGGTGAAAACATATGCTGTCCAGTGCAGTCAATACATTGACTTTTTTTTTTTTCAACTAGTTGCTCATGCAGCAATTTGTACCACAAAAAGTAGTTAAACAGGGTAGGCATGTAAAAGCGTGTGTTTAGCCTGGTTGAGTCATGGTTTTGCTTTGCTGAGTCGTCGGCACGTTTGGCGACGATATTAGTTCGCTGGTAGTATTAGTTGATGAAGACGAAGATGTGCAATGCATAGGTCAGAAAGGTGGCCGATCGGGGTAGTTGGTGCACGTTTGTCATTTTTCGAAAGCGCTAAAACAGCGCTAGTCCTTGTCTGTTCCTTCTTTGTCCGTGTTTTAGCGCTTTCGAAAAATGGCAATGCATAGCACAAGAGTGTGTTGTAGTTTAACAAGAGGCGTGTTCAGCTGCAGGAATAGCATAAGGATCTCGCACAGCGGCCTGCGAAGCTGATCTGTTCACGCCACCACTGATTCGACTCCCAGTCGTGGATATTTATCTGACTATTTACGTGTGTATGTAGGTGTCTGTGTTGGGGAGCATATGAGTACTTTCACACTAAAAATGGCCGTCCTAAGAGCTTTCTTTGCAGAAGAGAGTTGTTCAGTCGTAACAAAAAGCAAAAATTCCAGAGTTAAATGATTGGGCTGGAACGAAGAAGATGGTCCAGTACTGACGCCAATGACGACGAAGCGCTTGCGCCCCGCCCCCATTTACTGAGGTAAAAATGAAGAAAAAGCCCGTCGGTTGATCGTGCTGGAACGCTGCCGCTTGTGTCCCAGTTTCTCGCCTCGCTGGCCCGTAGATTACTTGTGCTAAGGTCTTCGTCGCCGGCGCTTAATAAGCCGCTCTACATTTGGTGGAGGTTGCTGCGTCCTCCTTTTCCCCATCACCGTGGACCTTCACAGCTGCACCATCTCGATGTCAACGACCAAAGCCAGTCAACAGCCCGCCGCCCCGTCGCAGCCATTCACCTGCTCCGGTGCCATCCGGCAGTGGGACCCCGCTGTTTTCAGCGGCCACAGCGACCAAGATGTGGAAGATTGGCTGGAATCGTACGAACGGGCGAGCCGTCATAACAACTGGGACGACCGCGTCAAGCTTACCAATGTCATCTTCTACCTCAGCGACGTCGCGAACCTCTGGTTCCGCAACCACGAGGCCGACATTCCCACTTGGGCCGTTCTAAAGAGCACACTTGCGGAGGTTTTCGGCCGTCCCGCCGTGCAGAAACTGCGCGCTGAGCAAAGCTTGCGCGTCCGAGCTCAGCACAGGGACGAGACTTTCACCAGCTACATTGAAGATGTAGTTGACCTCTGCAAGCGTGTTGATCCGGCTATGTCAGGCTGGCAAGATCAAGCACATCATGAAGGGTATCGACGACGATGCTTTTCAGATGTTGTGGTCGAAGAGTCCCACCACCGTTGCCTCGGTGTATATACTGTGCCAAAGTTTCGACGAGTTGCGCAAGCAACGTATTTGCACTCGTCGGCCTCCCCCGCCTGCCAACATCTCTGGCCTGGCCATCAACCCCGATTTACTTGCTACCATCAAAGACTTCGTGCGGGGCGAGGTCGGCCGGCAGCTCTCGCTCCTATCTCGCCAACACCAGTCGCCGCCCGCCCTCGGCGCTGAGATCCGGCACGCCGTCATGCAGGAGGTCGCCGATGCACTCCCTACTCTTCAGCAACCAGCTTCCTTGGCTCCCCAGGTCGGCTTTTCCCCGATCCCGCCCACCCCTGTTGCTGCCCCGTTGAGCTGCGGTCCTCCAGTTGCCGTGCTCCCGCCCCTCTCAACGTATGCTGAAGCTGTCACACGACCACTGCGACCGCAGGCTTATGCATATGTTCCTCCAGCAGTGCCTGCGCCTGTTTCTCCACGAAACCGCTTCACGCCCGCTACCTACAACCCTTGGCGCACAGCGGACAAAAGACCGATATGCTACGCCTGCGGTCTTCCGGACCACGTCGCGTGCCTCTGTCGACGCACTTTTCATGCGCCTGTCCACCCTCTCCCAGAATACCCCAATATTGACTGCACCTTTCGCTCACCTTTCGGACCACCACCTCAGGGAACCTCTCTTGACCGTGAGCTCGGTCGCCAGCCCTACGTTTCTCACCGCTCGCCTTCCCCTCGCCGTCGCTCACTGTCACCCATGAGTCGTCGCAACGTCCCCACCGATTCGGAAAACTAGCAGCCGCAGTTCCTGGGGCACGAACTGCGCACTCATCGCCCTGCTTAAGTCCTCGCCTTTCTCCGCCGAATCGCCTTGATGTGTTTGTAGACGGTGTCAAGACACTTGCGCTTGTGGACACTGGGGCCACCGTTTCTGTAATTCACGGAAACTTCTGCCGCTCGCTTCGCAAAGTTACCACCCCATCTTCTGTACTCTCACTGCGTACAGCCAGTGCCGAGCCCGTTCATCCTTCTGCCGCTTGCACACCACGCGTCGTCATCGCCGATGTTTTATATGTTGTCAAATTTTAAGTCCTCCCTGCAAGCTCCCATGACGTCATCCTTGGATGCGATTTGCTATCCCTCCACTGTGCCGTCATTGACTGTGCCCGTGCGCATGTTGTCTTCTCTCCGCTCTGCGATGTGCCCTTCGGCGAGCCTCCGATTCGCCGTGCTGCTAAGCTTGTTGTCGCTGAGGACACTGACATACCCCCCGACAGTGCCATGCTCGTCCATGTTTGCGCCGCCCGTTTATGACACCACCGTTCTCTTCACGCCTTCTCCCGTCCTTGCCTCTCGCCGACACATCTCTTCCCTTCGCTGTCATCGACATTCGCCACGGTGCTGCCGCCATCCTCGTCTCTAGCACCTCATTCTCTGCGCTCTCCCTGCTCCGTGGCGAGTGCCTCGGCCATTTTGAAACCGCTGACTTGATCTCTTCCTTGGACACTGATGTGACCTCCTCCAGTGCCGACGTCGCTGCCCTCCGCCCCATGTCGCGCTACTCCAGATCACCCGCTGTCATCGGACATTTTCGACCGCTCCTTTGACCGCGCTCTCGACACGGCTCACCGCACGCAGCTCCTTGCCCTGCTCAACCAGTTTCGCTCATCGTTTGACTACCAGTCCACTTCTTTGGGCCGTGCAACCACTCTTGAGCACCATATTGACACTGGCACCCATGCTCCTCTCCGTCAGCACCCCTACCGTGTGTCGCCTCCCGAGCGCCGCGTCATAACTGAGCAAGTTGACGACATGCTACAACGCGGCATTATTCAACCATCCGCCAGTCCTTGGTCATCCCCAGTCGTCCTGGTGAAAAAAAAAGGATGGCTCGATACGATTTTGCGTGGACTATCGTCGGCTTAACAAAATTACGCGCAAAGACGTCTACCCGCTACCACGTATTGACGACGCCCTTGACTGCTTGCAAGGTGCCGAGTTCTCCTCCCTAGATCTCCGTTCCGGCTATTGGCAAGTCCCGATGGCTGAGTCCGACCGTCCTAAAATGGCGTTCGTCACCCCTGACGGACCCTGAGTTCAACGTGATGCCATTCAGCCTGTATAACGGTCCCGCATTGTTTGAACGACAGATGGACAACATCTTGCGCGGCCTCAAGTGGAACGTTTGTCTCTGCTATTTAAATGATGTTGTCGTGTTTTCGCCCGATTTTCCGACACATCTCAAGCACTTGCGCCAGGTGCTGAGCTGCCTCAGCAGTGCTGGCCTTCAACTTAATCTCAAAAAATGTCACTTTGGCGCCCGGCAGCTGACAATACTCGGCCACCTCGTCTCCAAAGACGGCGTCCTGCCAGATCCTGACAAACTCCGTGCTCTGGCTGACTTCCCTAAACCGACTTCTACAAAACACTAGCACCGATTTGTGGTCTCTGCTCCTATTTTCGGCGATTTGTCCCCAATTTCGCCTCTATCGTCGTGCCCCTTACGAAACTCCTTAATGGTCTTGCCGACCTGTCTACGTGGGACTCGGCCTGCGACAACACTTTTGCTGCGCTCCGTCATTTTCTAACCTCACCACCTATCCTTCGACACTACGACCCCAGTGCTCCCTTGCCCAGCGCAAGCCCGTATTTGCTGAATACGTCGTTGCGTATGCCAGCCGTGCCCTCACCAAAGCTGAGTCGAACTACACCGTGACGGAAAAGGGGTGTCTCGCCGTAGTGTGGGCTCTAACAAAATTCTGCCCATACACATATGGCCGCCCTTTCACCGTCGTCACTGATCACCACGCCTTGTGCTGGTTGGCCTCACTCAAAGATCCCTCAGGGCGCCTTGGCCGCTGGGCCCTCAGTCTTCAGGAATTTGATACTACCGTAGTTTACCGGTCGGGCCGCAAGCACTCCGACGTAGACGCCTTGTCACGCTCGCCACTGCCCTCTTCGCCAATATCTGATTCCGTACTCGCAGCGCTCACTACCATGGACATGCCCCTTCAACAACGCCAAGATCCATGGATTTCATCCTTGCTTGACGTACTTCGTGCACACTCTACGGCCTCCTTTCCTCGGGCCTTTCATCGCCAAGCTTCCCATTTTGCCCTCCGCGACAATCTTCTGTAACGCCGTAACTCGTTTCAGACGGCCGAAAGTGGCTTCTTGTGATTCCCCGACATCTCCGATCTAAGATTTGTGAACACCACCATGCCGACCCTCAGAGCGCTCACGCTGTCTCGCTGAAAACGTACGAGCGACTACGCCAGAGGTACTATTGGTGGGGCATGTACGACTTCGTCGCTAAGTTCGTTCCTGCACTGCTTGTCAGCAGCGGAAGTCGCCACCTCGCCCTTCGACTGCCCCATTACAGCCAATACCGTGTCCGGCTCGCCCTTTCGATCGTGTGGGCATCGACCTATATAGGCCGCTGCCCTTCACGACCGCTGGGAATCGCTGGATCATAGTCGCCATGGACCACCTCACTTGGCATGCTGAGACCGCTGCCCTACTTGCGCTACTGCTCGCAATGTAGCCTTCTTCCTTCTTCATCACTTTGTCCTCCGTCACAGTGCTCCTCGAGAACTTCTCAGTGACCGCGGCCGTGTTTTTTTGTCTGAAGTTCTTCGCGAGCTTCTCGCTGCGTGCCACGCAGTCAACCGCACCACTACTGCTTACCACCCTCAAACCAACGGCCTCACCGAACGCTTAAACCGGATTCTTGGGGACATGATCGCCATGTACATTCGCTCCGACAACTCTAATTGGGATCAGGTTCTTCCGTTCGTCACCTGTGCATGTAACACCGCCTCTCAAGCAACCACTGGCTTTTCCCCGTTCTTTCATTTGGGCGCGAACCTTCTTGTGTGTTGGATACAATCCTTCCCTACAACCCGGCAGCTCGGAATATACTTCCATTTCTGACATTACCCGCCATGCTGAGCAGTGCCGTCAGTTAGCTCGTTCCTTCACCGTCGAACGTTAAGGCCTCCGCCACCATGATTCCGATCAAGACACGCCCGCTGTTCATTTCTCCACTCCCTCACTGGTCTGGCTCTCTGTTCCGGCTACGTCCAAATTTTTGGCCAAGCACATCGGCCCTTACTGCATCTTATAACGTACGTCACCTGTCAAATTATCGAACCGGTGATACCGTCTTCGGACCATCGCCGCCGTGGCCGCGACGTCGTTCACGTCAGCCGCTTGAAGCCTTATTACAGCCCCCTCTTTCCGCCGGGGAAGTTGGAACGAAGAAGATGGTCCAGCACCGACGCCAACGACGACTAAGCGCTTGCGCCCCCGTGTCACGGATCTCTCCGGAGAACACTCGGACCGAAAGAATGGACTAGGCGACGGGTGTACCCACACAAACGCACATTTAATACACCCTACGTGACACACACACTAGAACACAAAACTAACACAACACACAAAGGCTATAAATACACACGACCCGGGCACACTACTACCAGCGTCTACTACTAGCGTTCTACTATTCGTGGTCGGCGTTCATGCTCACGGTTGGTTCGGTGTGGCTGCGGCGTTGTATGGATCCAGTAGGCGGCGTCGAGGTGGCGTTCACCGTGCTTGGGCTGGCGTCGCTGGCTGCGTCATACAAGCTCCCGGTCCAAGCGCCCGTGGAGGTGATGCCGGTGTTGTTGGCGTTGGGGGCACCACCCGGATGGGTGGCAACAGCTCTGGAGACACCCCTGGCCGTAGCAGGTCGTAGCGTCCTCTGTTGACTCCCCGGAACGGGCTCTGGCACGGCAGGAAGTCCACGATGCGTTGCCGTAGAACGCGAGCTCACCGGAGCAGTAGCCGGCGTCGCTCTCTTCCAGCCAAAGTGTCCCTGACCCGCCGGAGCCTCCGCTTCTCTGCTGTTGCCCCTGTGCCTCGCTCTCGCTCGCCCTTTTATAGCCTCGGTGTTAGTCCACGTAAGCCTTGTCGTCGTCTTCTCTTCTCCACCAATCAACTCTCTCCACATCACCGTATGCTTCTCCACCAATCATCTCTCTCCACCTCAACGAATGCTTCTTCCTCTTTATTCTTCGGTTAATTCGCATCGTCTTCTTCACACCTTTTTCCTTTAAAATTTAATTTAGGCTCCTTAATATATGTGACAAGGGCCCCCTCTCTCAAGAGTTTTTCCATGAAAAACTGCTCACGTCATCCTCATCTTCAAGCCATCCAGCCAACCGACTATCTTCTGTGACGATTCTGGACCCAGACACAACACACCGCAGGGGTCCACCACACACCAAACGCACACCACTGACACAGCACACCAAATTGCGTTTCCAGAACACACCACTGCCGCGGTCCGCACAGAGTCCTTAATAAACATGTTCGTGTCCACAACACACTCCCTTGTATAATCACGTACCACCAACAGCAGCAACAACAAGATAAATCCCAGAGATACATTAACACAACAAGATACATGCCAGAGATACCTAGAGCTGTTCAGTTGGCTCTACTCATGATGTCCGCTCCAACGTTATCTCTGCCTTTAATATATTTAACCTGAAATGAGTATTCTTGCAAGGCCAAACTCCATCTCATAACTTTACTATTGTTCATTTTGGCCTTGGTTAAATATTCAAGCGGCTGATCTGTCGGAATCCTGAAATGCCTCCCATACAGATAAATGTGGAATTTCTTTACCGCCCACACCACCGCCAAACATTCCTTTTCAACGGAGGAGTAGTTGCGTTCGCTAGCCGATAATCTCTTGCTTGCAAAAAATACCGGATGTAGCACGCGATCCTCTTGCAAGAGTACGGCTCCTAAAGCTCGGTCTGATGCATCATTGCGAAGCACAAACTCTTTATCCATATTCGGAGCAAGCAGAACGAGCGGTCTTGCCATGTGCCCTTTTAACATCACGAATGCATTTTCATGTTCAGCAGTCCAATTCAGCTTATTGCTTGCCCCCTTAGTGAGTTCGACAAGCGGGTCGGCTATGTGGGCATAATCGGGAATAAAG